>NW_020664447.1:23706120-23723389 GCF_002925995.2 Terrapene triunguis
ACTGGCCGCGGTTCGCTGCTTTAGGCCAATGGGAGCTGCTAGAAGCGTCGCGGGCCAAGGGACGTACTGGCTGCCGCTTCCAGCAGCTCCCATTGGCCTAAAGCAGCGAACCGCGGCCAGTGGCAGCCGCGATCGGCCGGACCTGCGGACGGGGCAGGTAAACAAACCGGCCCGGCCCGCCAGGGGCTTTCCCTACACAAGCGGCGTCCCAAGTTTGGGAAACACTGCTCTACAGAATTGATTCATCCCTGCAAAATGTTCCAGTTTTGTTGAATAAGTGGTTTCTAATGGAGAAACATTCTGCCAAAATGACCAGCTCTATTCATTTTACAGATGGGAGGCTGAGGCCCTGAGAAGTTAAGTGGCCTTCCCAATGTCAAATAAAAAGTCTATAAAAAAGCAGGGGATAGAACCTAGGTGAGCTGACTCCAAGTTAATTGTTCTATCCACTAGATGACACTTCCTCTCAATGTGGCCCTGATTCAGAAAAGCATGCTGATGAAGTCCTTCTGTATTCAGGACGTGCTTAAGGGGTGTCCCAAAGAGGTACTGTCCTGAATTAGGGCTAGAAAGAGTGATATTTCATCCATTTCCTTATTAAATAAATCACATTTAATAATATTTGTCTTTTTTATTTCAAATGTTGAATGGCTGGGCTGAATGCAGAGACATAAAAAAAAGGGTATTTTTTCAGGTTTTTGAATTGTAACCAAGAAATAACATTCCTATTCATCATTCATGTATTGAGTTTGGTCAGGCTATTGCACTGTAAATTAACAAATGTATTTTAAAAAGTCATGCACTTGAAAAGAACAAGATTGGCAGCATGGGGAAAGGAAACTACAGATCAGGGTGAAATCCTGACCACCTTGAAATCAATGGAACTTTTGCTGCTGAATTCACTAGGTCACCCCAGGTACAGCACATGAAGCAGCAATGAAAGCTTGTCTTGGATCACCCTACGTGTGACTGGGAGTGACCACTTTGTGTGTGTGAGAGGGGTAGTTCTCAGTCTCTAGACTCATAAGAGAGGCAACTACTACACTGATGATTTTTTAGACTTGCACATGGGCCCCAGCACATCACTATCTGGAATGAGGATTTCTATATTTATAGAAAACCAGAGCTTCATAAATATCAAACTGAAGTGAGGCAGTTCTTCCTCTTGCTCAAATCTTCCTCTTGCTACAGAAACCTAGCTTGAAAACCAGCTAAATATGAAGAGTTTTTTTCCCAAGAAAGGATGTGATTCACTCTGCAGACTCAGGTGGGTGCTTCCCAATGCATAGGGCTACTGTTTTGGAGGAGGATTCACCCCTGGGGAAGGTCTACTTTGGTATTTCCACCACTATACCACCTTCCCTTGCATAATTCCATTGGAGGAAGTCACTTTAATTTATGGCCCGAGTTCTATAGGAGCTACACAAGCACATCTCCCAGGTGACTTGGTCCCATCCATGCCCCAACCACTTTCTGGGCAGCACTGGTTATCTCTGGGCATCTAGCAGAACAAGGATAAGGCAGAGCATATACCATTGTGCTCTTATTAGGTCAAATTTCCACCACTGGGTACCCAAAGTGTGCTTTCCATTCTATGTAAAAATCTGGGGGGAAATAAATGTTGCCTGTTCCAAAAAACATATTTTGGTCAGACATGTTTTCCTGAGCTTTTAGTTTCAGGCAGGATACCAACCTGAGGAACTATATTTTTCTCTCTCCATGTTTCATTGATGACTGGCTCACAGCCAATCAATGAACCATGCCATTAGAGTTTCACCTGCTCGTGCTTGTGGTCAGGGCCGTAGCAACAAAGAACGTGGTCCCCTCCGAACGGTGGCCTCCTCCGAACATATGTCCGAGTGGGGCCCCTTACAATGCAGAAACTGGAATGAGGTATTTATTTTGCCACTTTTAGGGGCCCCCTTCCTTGCGGGGCCCCCTCCGGTCGGAGGGTACAGAGGGCGCTCGCTACGCCTCTGCTTGTGGTGAATTTGGTTGTACATGTACTGCAGATAGGAAAAAGGGAAACGTAACAGGGTCTGGAAATTTTTTAGTGTGTTCTTTGTATGAAAGATACTCATCAGGGAGATCTTTCTACACAGGTAACCACAGAAAGCTAATCATTTTTTTTTTTTTTAATTTTCTTTATACGTGATTCTCAGATAAATAGTGCGACATGTCATTCCATATTCTTTATGAAAATATGCTTATGATATGAATATGACATAACAGATATACTTTATGCAAGATGGCTCATGTGAGATATCATTGGAAATGTTATGATTTACTGAATTTGATGATCTTATCTGTATGCATGTATCATTTCTGTATCTGAAATTAGGAATATTGACTATGTATCTGTATTTCAACCATGCTACTTTGGGTGATGCCGACTGCTAACACTTCAAGTACAACAATGGAAAAGCCAGACAGGGCAGATGGCCCATCAACAAGGACAACGAACTGTAAAAGAGCGTAGTCTTCCTGTGAATATGTGGGTCAGCCTGTGAAGAATGGCTACAAGGGTGCTACAGAGGCATGTAACCATGTCACCTGATACTGGAACCCATCTTGCATTCTGTACTTTTCCATGAGAAGCTGGGGAGGGGAGCTCAAACTAGAAAACAAAGGACTCCCATCTTATGCAAATCCTATTTAAGGGTGGGGAGTGAGATAATTCAGGTGGTCAGTTATCCCCTGCTTCCCCACCTAAGATGACTGCTGGAAACAGCTAAGACTGAACTAGGGGAAGAACTGCTGGACCCAGGTTAGAAAAGAGCTGTGAAGGACTCTACCTGAACCAATATCTAGGGTGAGGAATTATTATTTGTAACCAGTTTCTTTAGTGAATCTTTTGCGTGCTCTGTTTTATTTTCTTAGCCCTGGTCTACACTGGGGGGGAGAGGAGGGATCGATCTAAGTTACACAACTTCAGCTATGTGACTAATGTAGCTGAAGTTGACGTACTTAGATCGACTTACCATGGTGTCTTCACCGCGGTGAGTCGACTGCTGCCGCTCCCCCACCGACTCCGCCTGCACCTCTCACAGCACTGTAGTACAGGAGTCGACGGGATAGTGCTCGGGGGTCGATTTATCGCATCTATACTAGATGCAATGAATCGATCCCCGATGGATTGATCGCTGCCCGCCGATCCGGCGGGTAGACATACCCTTAGTAATCTGCCTTCTTCTGTCTGTCTTTATTTGTGGTTTATAATATAACCCAATTTATGTGATTACTAACTGGGGCGGGGGAGGGAGAGAAGTTGTGTACACCCTCCTCCATATTGAGGGAAGAGGCGAATTTCATATAATTTGGGGTTTGTACCTGAAGGGGGTTTGGGGGGGATGGACATCTGGGGGCTGTGAGGAGCCCTTTAACTTGAGCCTTCCCAGAGCGGATCTCTGTCTCTCTGTGCATCTGGGTGTGGCCCTGCCTGTGTGCTTGGCTGGAAAAGGCTGGGGAGCCTAGCCGAGCAATACCAGGTCAAAGGGGACCCAGGCTGGCAGAATAGCCTGACTCAGTGGCATCCCAGCACACCAGGTGACACCCCCGGGGGTCCAGCCCATCACAAATAGATTTTTGTTGTTGTTGCTGCAAGGATTCTCCTTTTCCAGCCATCATTCATCTAATTCACAGCAGTGCTCACCCAAATTATTCCAGTCAATATGAGACCCAAATTACTTTACCTACCAATATTCTGCTTTTGTCTTTATTCTAAATATTATTCAATCCTGAAGATATTGTCTCTGCAGGTGCAGGAGGAGTAGGAATGCCAACAGAAATTAAATGACATTTTATCGGTTAGGAGATGGGGTACCTTCATTTTTAAAGGATGATTGCAATTCTCCACACGAAGTTAATGAAGTGACATCTCTGTTTCTTTCTGTTGGCCTGATTCAACTTCCCTTGCAGCGAATGGTAATTTTCATGGCTGTCAACTGGAGTTGGACTGGGCCCATTATGATTAAGGGAACGGTATTCATGAAACACAGTAAATTTGGCAATTAGGTGGCAATTTAGTACCTCAATGGATAAGAAATGTCCTAGGGATATTTGTAATAGGTTACCAGAGTAGAGGAACCAATGCTTTCATACTGTCAGGTAGCTGTCTCTGACAGCAAGCACCTGATGATTCAGAGAAGATGAAATATTTAGCACTGTACCTGGTACAAGAGTATGGATGTTTCCTTCCTGACTCATTAGCTAACCCCTGAAGCAGGGATTTGACTGTTTATGTCCTGGCTTTAGCTTCAGTAGCTACCATTCATATTAAAAGTCATAAGACTGAAACAGCAAAATAAAACAATAAAGAACCCTTTAGTAGGTGTTGTAGAACAAACTAGAGGGCCAGATCCGTGGGTGCTATACATCATCATAGATCCATTCAAGTCAATTAAGCTAGGTTGATTTACATGAGCTGAGGCTCTGGCCCTTTATGTTTGAGTGATGTCCAGGAGGATTGTTCTTCAAAAATTGTTCATCTTTGTCCACACACTACTTTAAACTTTGATTGTATTACTTTTGTCTCCAAGTTAGCTGTGCATAACACAGTTTTTTTTTATTTGATTCCCTTCTTGATGCTTACATCAATCACACTGTCAGGACAGTCATTCTGCATGTACGTAACTAATAACACTCATCGCTGGAGCTGTTGATATCTCTCCAATATAATAGAGAGGCTGAGATATGCATTGGCACCCTTCCAGTTTTGACCAGCGTAGTCTAATATAATCTCCTTTAAATTCATACTGCAAGAATGTAGCATGTTCAAAGGCCCTTATTGCTGGGTCTTCGTTGCAAACTCTGGGATCATATTTCCTCTCCTCTTTATTCATTACATTGGATACTTGTGCAACATTGCACCGATTTTACAATTCTCACCTGGACATTTCAAAGTCTACCTGGTCTTGCTTCCACTTTACTCTGACTGAATTGTAAAACCACTGCATGTTCTCCATGTCTTTCTCTCAAGTCATCCCGTTTGGATTCTCTTGTGCTGCCTCCTCTCCATTTAAAATGCTATAAGTGGGTTTTCACTGTCCTGCTCCTAAACTCACTCAGACAATTGAGACTGCAAGAATCATCTTTAGCTGAAGACCCAAGACCTTCTTATTTATAGTGCCGCCTTCATTACTATGTCTTCACTGTTGGCTCATCTTTACTATAGCTTTGTTGTATGTGAGTTTAATTTGGATAGCGCATTGCTTATAAACTGAGCTATATAAAACAAAATGGGGATGATATTAGTATGTATTCAGACACTAACAATGAATAAGTGAAAGGCCGTCTGGAAATCACTATGGAATTTATTGTGGCCATTTTATAGAGAACTTCATTATTCAAAATAATACCGCATCTACAGTTACACAAGGTAAGATTCAGATTACAAGAGCTATCAAGTTTCAGAGCATAAGCCAATAACCAGCTGGAGTCAGGAATAAATTTTTCTTCCTCAAGGGACAATTAAGTGAATTATCTGGGGTGGCTCTTCTCCCTGCTACAACGTTCCAAAATCTTACAACCATTGAGGAAATAGGAATTCACGCAGGAATCACTCCAATACACAAATCTATCCCAATGCCTTTGTTAGCATAGAAGGAACTCCCGTGTCATTGAAAAGAATGGCCAGGCAGTACGAACATGACATAAATGCAAGATGTCTAAAAGGAACTCTGCCTTCACCAGTCACAGTTTTGGTGGACCCTCCAGCCTTGGCTCCTTAGGCCTGGTCTACACTAGAAAATTAGCTCAGTTTAACTACTTTGGTCAGGGGTTTGAAAAATCCACACCCCTGAGTGGCTTAGTAAAGCCGATCTCAGTTTTCCATATAGACAACACAAGGTTTACAGAAGAATTCTTAGATTCTGATTAAGGCATTTCCTTCCTTTTGAGAAATGGTCTATTCTTATATGCAGTGATGGCTCATAAGAACTGTCACATTTTCAGGGTTGACTGCATCTTTGACCTGCCTCCTTGAGAGCACCACTTAAGGTTTTAGGCCTCTTTGCTGTCACTTCTCTTGGAGCACAGACTCACATCTCTCTTCCTTCAGGCCGGGGATTAGGTTTGCAGTCCCTCTGCACCCCATTGTGATTTCCCAGCAGGTCTGACCATCGTCCAGCATCTGTGGTTAACTCTTTCTCCGGGAGCCAGAACAGTTCTCATAAACGTACAGCTAAGGGTAGCATAAAATCCCTCTTTACCCTGTAAAGGTTAATTCCTCTTTTACCTGTAAAGGGTTAAGAAGCTCAGATAACCTGGTTGGCACCTGACCCAAAGGACCAATAAGGGGAGAAGATACTTTCAAATCTGTGGGGGAAGGTTCTTGTTTGTGTCTTTGTTTTGTTCTCTCGGAGTCAGCAAAGGAACCAGGGCAGGGTAAATACATCTCCCTAAGCCATATCTGAACTAAGCATCTAGTATTGCAGAAATAGTAAGTAATAGCAAAGAAATGCGTTAGATTATCTTTTGTTTTAGCTTGTGAATTTTCCCTGTGCTAAGAGGGAGATTTATCCCTGTTTTTGTAACTTTAAAGTTTTGCCTAGAGGGGAAATCCTCTGTGTTTGGAATCTTTTTGTTACCCTGTAAAGTTATCTTCCATCCTGATTTTACAGAGGTGATTCTTTTAACTTTTTTAAAAATAAACTTCTTTTAAGAACTGGATAGGTTTCAGAGTCACAGCTGTGTTAGTCTGTATCCGCAAAAAGAACAGGAGTACTTGTGGCACAGATCTTGGGAGACAGACCTGTCCTCACTTACAAGCAGCCCCCCAACCTGAAGCAAATATTCACCAGCAACCACACACCACAGAACAAAAACACGAACCCAGGAACCTATCCTTGCAACAAAGCCTGATGCCAACTCTGTCCACATATCTATTCAAGTGACACCATCATAGGACCTAATCACATCAGCCATGCCATCAGGGGCTTGTTCACCTGCACATCTACCAATGTGATATATGCCATCATGTGCCAGCAATGCCCCTCTGCTATGTACATTGGCCAAACCAGACAGTCTCTACGCAAAAGAATAAATGGACACAAATCTGACATCAGGAATCATAACATTAAAAACCAGTAGAACACTTCAACCTCTCTGGCCACTCAGTAACAGATTTAAAGGTGGCAGTTTTGCAACAGAAAAGCTTCAAAAACAGACTCCAACGAGAAACTGCTGAACTTGAATTAATATGCAAACTAGATACTATCAATTTAGGCTTAAATAGAGACTGGGAATGGCTGAGCCATTACACACATTGACTCTATTTCTCCATGTTAAGTATCCTCACACCTTCTTGTCAAAGCTGTCTTAAATGGGCTATCTTGATGATCACTACAGAAGTTTTTTTTCTCCTGCTGACAATAGCTCATCTTAATTAATTAGCCTCTTAGAGTAGGTAGGGGAACTCCCACCTTTTCATGTTCTCTGAATGTATATATATATCTCCTCACTATATATTCCATTCTATGCATCCGATGAAGTGCCACAAGTACTCCTGCTCTTTTTAAGAACCTGATTGTTTTTCAGTGTCCTAAAGACCCAGGGGGTTTGACCTGTGCTCACTTTGTAACCAATTGGTTAGGATATTATTCTCAAGCCTCCCCAGGAAAGGGGGCGTAGGGGCTTGGGGGGATATTTTGGGGGGAGGTAGGGCTCCAAGTGGCCCTCCCTGAATGTTTGTTTAAATCATTTGGTGGTGGCAGCGATCAAGGACAAGGTGGAACTTGTACCTTGGGAAAGTTTTAACCTAAGCTGGTAAAAATAAGTTTAGGGGGTCTTTTATGCGGGTCCCCACATCTGTACACCAGAGTTCAGAGTGGGGAAGGAACCCTGACAACAATGTACACCAGTTACCAACTAGTCTTCACCCAGCAAACTGCATTTATTCTTAGGGCAAAAGCATTAGAGAGACCAAACATATAAAAAACAATCAAAGTTCTTTTATACCTGCTAATTGCTTAGCAGAGGTCACCCATCAGTTTTATCAGGCCTTACTAAGCCAAAGTTTTTCCATCTCTTCTGCATGGGTAGGGGCTCTTGGACACAAGATTTTGTCTGTTTCTTGTCTGTCTTGTATCAAACAGAAGACCCTGACTCAGTTTAAATGAAGTCTTTTTATGCCAATAGCCCTTTCTCTGTCTGTTGGTCTCTAGCAAACCGAGTTTGAAACAGTACATTCAAGCCTGCCTAGGGGGTAGTGCCTCTCTGGAGTATTTACACCCTGAGTGATTCACCTTAATCATCCCACACTGTACCTAATTCCTGGTGGAGCTGTGGTATCCCTCCCCCGCTGGCGTTGCATACAATCCCTGGCCAACAGTGACACCTAAGCCATTCGTAAACTTAATAGAACATAGCCCCCAAAGATATTGAATGCTTTTGCCATACCTGTCACAGGGACAACACACTCAAGCTGCTCCCCCAACCTGAACTCTGGCTCCATTTGAACTCATTGTGGCCCTGCAGCACAGCATGTGCCCTATTTGCTGCAGCCTGTGCATTCCCTTCCTATTCCAATCAAAGGAGAGCTGATAGTAGGAGATAGAGGTGGGATTTCCTGCCAGTTCTCTAGCCAAAAAGGGCTCTGGTGGGATGGACAGGCCTATCTGCCTATCTTCAGCCAATCAAGGGTCCAGGGACAGAGCCAACCTTCACAGCACTATTGCTGAACTGTGGAGTGCGGGCTCCACAGTGGGATTTCCCCGCCTTTGAGTTTTGGCATTGACAGAAGACAGGACACCTGACTAGATGGACCAGTCAGCCTAACTTTGATACCTGGAAGGTACTAGAATAAATCATTAAATGCTCTGTTTAGAATAGGATAATAGTGTTATAAAGAATAGCCAACATGGATTTGCCAAATGAATGTAATTTCCTTCTCTGACAGGGTTACTGGTCCAGTGGACAGGGAGAAAGCAGTAGACATGATTTATCTTGATTTCAGTAAAGCTTTTGACACTGTCCCACATGATATTCTCATAAGCAAACTAGGGAAATGTGGTGTAGAGTAAATTACTATAAGGTGGATGCACAACCGGTTGAAAAACTGTACTCAAAGAGTAGTTATCAGTGGTTCCCTGTCAATTAGGAAGGATGTATCTAGTGGGGTCCCACAGGGTCTGTCCTGGATTCAGTACTATTCAATATTTTCATTGGTGACTTGGATAACAGAAATGAGAGCATGCTTATAAAATTTGTGGATGACACCAAGCTGGGAGAGGCTGCAGGGACTTTGGTTTAGAATTCAGAATGACCTTGATAAATTGGAGAATTGGTATTAAATCAACAAGATGACATTTAATAAAGAAAAGTGAAACATACTTCATTGAAGAAGGAAAAAATCAAATGCATTACTACAAAATGGGAAATAACTTCCTTGGGGATATTACTGCTGAAAAAGATCTGGGGGTTGTAGTGGATCACTAACTGAACATGAGCCAACAATATGATGAAGCTGCAAAAATGGTACATATAATCCTGGGGTGTATTTACAGACAACATAGGAAGTAATTGTTCCATTCTACTGAGTACTGGTGAGGCCTCAGCTGGAGTACTGTGTCCATTTTTGGGCGCCACCCTTTTAGAAAGATATGGATAAATTGGAGAGTCTCAACACAGAGCAACCAAAATGATAATAGGTTTAGAAAATCTGAGTTGTTAGGAAAGGTTGAAAAAAGTATGTATGTTTAGTGTTGAGAAAATGAGAATGGAGGTCAGGGAGGAAACTGAAAACATTTTTTAAATATGTTAAGGGCTATTATAAAGAGGATGGTGATCAGTTGTTCTCCATGTCCATTGAAAGTAGGAGAAGAAGTAACGAGATAATATGCAGCAAGGGAGATTTAGGTTAGCTATTAAGAAAAAAAACATTCTAAGTATAAGGATAGTTAAGCCCTGGAACAGGTTTACAAGGGAGGTTGTAGAATCTTCACATTGGAGGTTTTTAAGAACAGGTTAGACAAACATCTATCAGGGATGGTCTAAATATACTGGATGCATTATGTGACATCTTGAAGTCCCTGTATTT
Organism: Terrapene triunguis; assembly: GCF_002925995.2. Lineage (NCBI taxonomy): Eukaryota > Metazoa > Chordata > Testudines > Emydidae > Terrapene > Terrapene triunguis. The sequence continues at coordinate 23,716,157 of NW_020664447.1, forward strand.
TTATGATTATGTTAATTCATCAAGGACAGATGCTTTATTCATTTATACTCACTTTGCCATTGCATGCACTAAGAAAGAATTAATAAAGTCATGTTGCAAGCCAAATTATACTGAAGGGAACAAAATCCAGCTTCCCAGCCTGTGCCAGGCCGTGGAGCTCAGGCATTGTGTGGCAGTTCCCAGACACTGGGTTTGTGTAAATAGAAGGATTCAATTACCTCTTCCCCAGTCCACACCCTCCAATACTCCTCTCTGCATTCCTTCAGGGCTGACATTCACCACACCTCCATGGTGCACAATTGTTCCAGTGCGGCTGGTATCCCAGCCTGTCCCCTATGCAGGGGTACTACAGTGGTTTGCTGGCATGCAGTGCCTTGTCTGTGTTCCCAGTACGGGGGTGAATTATATTCTTTATAATTCTACCTATAAACTGCCCATCCTGTTGCTTTACTGCCCCCTACCCTCCCATACTAACCATGGCTGCTGTTTAAAGGCTTTCTAGTAGAGCCATAGGCTCACTCTGTGCCTACCATTTTCCAGCACCCGCAACACATAATTTGACAATCTTATAGCATGGCTTCTTCTCCAACTGCCCTAGGGAGCATAATATCAGTGGGATAATTCAATAGCATTTCTCGCTGTTTGGAAAAGTGTGAGTGGTGGTGGTCACCATAACGTAATGATGATGGCTTGAAAGCAAACTACTTCAAGTCCTGGCAGACCACAGAGTTAATTTAGGAAGGACTGTGCAACAATGTATTGGGACCCTGCAATGTGACACGTTGGCTGTACAAATCTATGGCAACAAGCCATGTGCTGCTAGCACCAATAGAAAGTGTAGCTGTTGATGCCATCTCCATTACTGAATAAAAAAAAAAAACATGCCACAAGATGTGACACTTTCAGGGAACCCAGAACTACCTTGCAACCCCTCTGTAATAGCAAATGAGAGATTTGCTAGAGCTAACCTAGGTGACAGCTCCCTGTCACCCCAATCTGCTAGCCAAACAATCTCCTCCAAAGCCCTGCCAGGTTTGCCTTGCAGATAACACTTGATATATCCCAATCCCCAAATTCCCTGGAAGATCATTCCCCTGCATATCCAGCCCCTGTCATTGGACACTCTCAGAAATTACCATGTCTGCTTTCTCCAAAGAAACTGTATGCACACCAGCCTGTTACAATCAGCAGAGGAGTCACACTTTAGTATTATAAGACCGAGAAGAATTTATAGAAAAAGAGGAATAAGCTTATTAATGAAGAATAGAGAATCAAGTGATACTAAGCAAAGATAATGGAAGAAACTAAGAAACAGATAGGGTTACAAATAAAATAAAAAGATAACACACTGCTATTAGACCAGAACTTAACTCTAACAAGTTAATCTTATTTAAAACAGTTTCTCACCTAAAAGCTTTTCTGTAAAGCTTGCTGGTATTCAGTCGTACCGGGATCCAGATTTTCATCCCTACACCCTACAAAGGATTTCTGCAGTAAATAGATAAACACCATGTTCTCCCCCCCCCCCCCCCCGCTTTATAGCCCAGCACATCTTTGAAACGTATGCTTTGACGAGTACCAGCAGACAAAATTCCTTTCCCATACTGTTTGTTCTTTGGGGTGTAGCCACCATGCTGTCTATATTGTTCTTCTGTTAATTTCTTTTCCTGTTGCCTCAATATGCAAAGATAGTCCCCATTGTCTTTGGCTAACCCTAATTAAGTTACAAGAGACAAGGAGATAACTGCCTCCCCTCCTGTCTGGAAGAAAACCTGTTCTCCTTTTGTTTGGTTACAGACTTTAAAGCATGATATCAGTAAGTATCCATAATTCTGCCTGTCATGGTAATACATACATTTCATAACGATATTAATGGCCAGTGTATTGTAAGTTTTCATTTGATATCTTACACTATATTCTTGTACAAAAGCCATGACAGCAATGTGTTAGGTGTAGTGAGTTTGTCAGGCCTGATAGGAGTTGCTGTTACATGTCAGTGAACTCTTTGTCAGTAGGATTGAGGGGCTTGTAATGTCACAAGGGAATAGGAAAGAAAATAACATAAGACTGAAGAACTCAGCACTCTGAAGATTTTCCACCTATTGTTTCTTCTTTCAGTGAATTTACTGTTTGTGAAAGGTATCGAGTTGACAACCCTGGAGACTGAAATCCTTTATTCACAAAACAGGTAGCAGCATTGACAGCTTCCTCACACTGCTGCCCTCATATTTCTCAAGGTCGACTCTGTCCTGAAGGAACTGCCTGCAGATATGAGAAGGGAGTGAATGTCCATGCCCTTTCTCTCCATTCTTGACCAAGGTGCCACTTAATGCCAACTGAAATGTTTCTTTTTTGTTAGATGGGCACCTGCCCGCTAGGGACAAGAATGAACCTCATCTCACATGCAGCAGGCTGCTGAATAGCCATCACACAGTGACACTTCAGTCAGTACACATCTAGGCTAAATTTTAAGAGGCAGCCTAGATGTGTAAGTTCTATTACCAATGTTTTGGGCAAGGCAGTCCCCCTTTGAATTTAAATGTGTCATATGCATTATGAGGTGCTGGTTATGACTCCTTGCTTAAAGCTAAGTTTTGTACTTAAATCTAGCTTTTACCCATAAAACAGTAACAAAGAAAGATAGTTCTGTGTACTGTATATGAAGTGTTGTTGTAACCATGTCAGTCCCAGGTCTTTCTTGTTCTGTGTAGAGTATGCTGCAGGGCTTACAGTGTAACAATATCTATTAAATTCCCTGAGCAATTCCATAAGCAGGAATCTTGATGAGGGTAACTGTTCTTACATGCATAGGCACCAACTCCATGGGTGCTCTGGGGCTGGAGCACCCATAGGGAAAAATTAGTGGGTGCTCTGCACCCGCTGGCAGCCAAGCTCCCCTCACCCTCTGCCACCTCCTCCTCCTTGTCCTCCCCTGAGCACGCCGCGTCCCTGCTCCTCTGCCTACCTCCCAGCGCTTCCCGCCAGGCCGCCACCAAACAGCTGTTTGGTGGCACTAAGCATGCTCCGGGAGGGAGGGAGGAGGAGGAACATGGCGTGCTCAGGGGAGGAGGCGGGGAAGAGGCGGGGCCGGAGTGGGGATTTGGGGAAGGAGTTGGAATACAATCAGGGAGGGGGCGGAGTTAGGGCAGGGACTTTGGGAAAGGGGTTGGAATGGGGGTGGGGCAGGGGCAGGGCCTCATGGAAGGGGTGGAGGGGGGGGCGGGGCCGGGGGCAGAGAGGGGGTCGAGCACCCAGGGGAAAGAGGGGAAGTCGTCGCCTATGCTTACATGAAGTTATTCCTGACAGATTTGAAAACCATTGTTTGTGTGATACTTTCCCTCAGTATGCAGTCTTTGTCCTTTCCTTTCTGCGCCATCTGAAGCATACGACACACTATGTTAAAAAAAATCATATGCAGGAATCCTTCATCCAAGACACTACGATTCACCATTTCTTCAATAAAGGCAACTTCCTCTTGCTCTGATAAAATACATTTGGATGCAGGGAGATACTTCTAAAGGAGACAGTATTACCAGTACCATAACTTTTGTCACCAAGCTATCTCTTGTTTTCTTCCTGTCTGCCTGCATAAATGTAACAGAACATGTAAGTCACCTTTAAACAATGAGTGAGAAACAGTTACTAAGTGTTTGAAAGGAAAAAATTGTCCCATCCAATCTAATCTAAAGGAGCTTCCGGTTCCCCCACTTCTAGTAGTAGTTTCCAGATAGTTAAGTTTGGTACCATTCTCATTTAGTTGCCAGGTGATTCTTAAGTGTGGTGGACATAATATTTTAGCAAAATGGTGATGATTCTCAACACATAGCTCTTGGCCTACATTCAGAATTTCAAGGTGGCTCCCATGATATTAGGCTCACCAGACAGCAAGTTTGAAAAATTGGGACAAGGGGTGGGGGGTAATAGGAGCCTATGTAAGAAAAAGTCCCAAATATCAGGACTGTCCCTATAAAATCGGGACATCTGGTCACCCTACATGATATTGCTAACAGAACATTGCACCTCAATTATTTTGTGCCTCTGTGTGACTCCTGTTTGGTGGCAAAGGCTGTGCACTGCAGTGGATACTTTTTTCTCTGTGTAGTATTACAAGATAATGTCAACCTTTTCCTGTTTTACCACTTTTATCACAGTCACAGGCCCCTGAGAAACTGAAGAATGAGCGAGGAACTTAAACCTTGTGCTGCACCTAACCCCACATCAATTACCATTGAGGCAGACATCTGAGGAAATATGGTAGAAGTTATGGGCTAGATTGTTGCTCTAAATCTGCACTCCTGTGATAGGGGTCACAGAACTGCACAACCCAAATAGGATCTTACAGAGGTAATGTGCCTGTTTCAGGAATAATGCCTCTTCGGGCTTTGGGAGTTGCATCCTCTGTTGCACCCTTTGTAAGTTTGCAAGGAGCACAAAGACTGTGAATTTGACTAGCTCCTCTATGGGAGGAAAGGTGGTCTTTACCTCAGCCCATACACCTGTGCAGTGTTAGGGTATGTCTTCACTAGCAATGTTAAAGTGCTACTGCGGCAGTGCTCTAAAGTGGCTGTGTAGTTGTGGCACCAGCGCTGGGAGAGCGCCCCACAAGGGGAGTAGCAACCAGCGCCAGGAGTGCGGCTCCCAATGCTGGTGCACTGTCTACACTGCCACTTTAGTGTGCTGAAACTTGCAGTGCTCAGGGGTGTGTTTTTTTACACCCCTGAGCAAGAACATTTCAGCACTGGAAAGTGGCAGTGTAGACAAGATCTGAGTCACGATCTACCCTTCTGCATACACTTGTGGGCATGTGATCTGCCATAGACTCTTAGGGCTGGTCTACACTAGGGGGGATCGATCTAAGATACGCAACTTCAGCTACGAGAATAGTGTAGCTGAAGTTGATATATCTTAGATCGACTTACCTCGCATCCTCACGGTGCGGGATTGATGGCCGCGGCTCCCCCGTTGACTCTGCTTCCGCCTCTCGCCCTGGTGGAGTTCCGGAGTCGACGGGGAGTGTGTTCGGGCATCGATTTATCGCGTCTAGATGAGATGCGATAAATCGATCCCCAATAGATCGATTACTACCCGCCGATCCGGCGGGTAGTGAAGATGTACCCTTAGACACCTTATCATAGATCCTTCACACCTCATTCATCACAGCAAAAGACAAGAGCTTCACATCTGCCAGTGAAGCTAATTCTCTCCTGCCTTGTACCTTGTGTAGTCATTTACACCTGAGCAAAGTAAGTGCAAAGTGGCTTAGAATCTCCCAAAATCAGCATAGATGCTTAAAAAAATTATAAACAAAACTTGTTCAGTTTTCAATATTCTTTTTTTGTAGAGAGAGAAGATGGGTGATGTAATATCTTTTATTCGACCAACTTCTGTTGGTGAGAGAGACAAATGTTAGAGCTTGAGACCTGAAGAAGAGCTCTGTGTAAGCTCGAAAACTTGTCTCTCTCACCAACAGAAGTTTATCTAATAAAAGATATTACCTCACTCCCCTTGTCCGTCTAATATCCTGGGACTGACAGGGCTACAACACCATATTTTTTGTAGGAAAATTTCAAAATGAACCAAATCAAAATATTTTGTTTCATTTTAGTTTGAAATGAAATTTTAATGTTAATTCAAGTTGGGTTTCGAAAAATAAAATGAAAATATAGACCTAAGTGAAACTAATGAAATGTTTTATTTGGTTTCATTTTGACATTTCTCATTAAAAAATTGAAACATTAACTCAAAAATCACAATTTCCCCAGAGAAAAAAGATGATTTTTTTCAGTAGGAAAACATTTTTGCCCCCAATATTTTGACCACCTCCACAATTCAGAATGATAACATTTGACTCATTTTACACAAGTATAAATGACCGTACAATGAGAGTGGAGAATCAAATCCAGAGTGTCAGTCACCTTTAAAAGAAGTGTCGTTTCTACTTGCACATATGGCTTGCTGATTGTAAAAGAGGATACTGTTACACACAAATCACATACCTAACTAATTATTACTATGAACTGAATCAGACCTTCTGAATAGAATAATAAAAGTATAATTAGAAAACAATATCCTGTGACTATGATAGCAATAGCATGTATAACTGCCAGTGTACTTTGGGTAGATAGTTCAGATGTCCCTGCCTACTTTATTTATATATATTCAAGTTGAATACTGAAGGAACTTAGAGCTATCTCCCCTCTCAGCCTGCTGCTAGGAGAAAGACTTCCCTATGTGTTGGCAATCCCCAGCTGCTAGACAGCAGTGCATAATTTAAACAAGCCCTGAATTGCTGTTCTGAATTACACTGGGAACTAGACTGAGCCCCAGAGGTTGAAAACAATAAAGATGATTTAGGGTACGTCTACACTGCAATCAGCAGGGCTAAAAATTGCAGTGTAAACGTTCGGGCTCAGGCTGGAGCCTGCGTCTGAGACTCATCCCCTTTGGCCTGGTTTCAGATCCTGGGCTCCAGCCTGAGCCCAAAAGTTTACACCACAATACTTAGTCCCAGAGCCTGAGCCTTGCAAGTCGAAGTCAGCTGAGATGGGCCAGCCATGGGTGTTTCATGGCAGTGTAGACATACCCTTAGAACCACCTTGGCCTTTCCTCAGATGTGTTAAGCCTATTTTGGCCACAGCTGAGGATATAGCCCATTGTTTTCTATCTTTTATCCATGCAATTCAATAACTTTAGAAGAAGTGATGATTTGATCAGGCCCTCTTTGTCTTATCAATCCTCAGTAAGAAAGATCAGAGCCATTTTTATTTTTAATATACCTTTACCAATTCTGGATAACTGAGATTGTAGAATATGTATGAAGCATGTATCAGATGGCAATAACTGCATTTATTCCAATGCATCTTCAAGAATAATAACCACAGTCTCTATTTTGAACCACCAGGTTTCTAAATAATTAAAATCATTAGAGGATCTTAGATGTTTTAAATAGCAAAATGCTTGCAGTAATAATTTATAATAGAGCAGCCTTATTATGTCAGAAATGAAGTCCAATTATGCTGAAATTGTGTGATGTGGTGCTAAATGGAGCATATCACAATGCACCCTGCAAGAATTTAATGCAAAAGCAAAATTTATCATATAGAAATTGTGGCTATTAAATTAGATAGCTCCACCCAGACTGTGATAGCCCCAACACATCTCTGTGGATATGTCTGTGCCAATTGCAGGGTTATCAAAAGTCACCAAGCAAAACTAAATAAACAAGGACATTGA
>NW_020664447.1:23728389-23749336 GCF_002925995.2 Terrapene triunguis
GTAGTGGCTGGAATAACTGGCTAATTCTCTTTGAATGCATGAGCTGAAAGTTAAAAGGGGGTTAACTAAAGTTAACACAAGAAATAAAAGATTAAAGATGATGTTTAGCTGTCAGGGCTTCTTCGGGCGGTAGAAGAAAATTAGCAGTACATAGCCTTGCTCTTTCTTCCTCAGCCCACAGAAAGCCTTATGGCCAAAACACTGCGTCCAATCCCAGTTTCTGTTTCGGTGGGTTTATTTCACTAACCTATTTTATTCTTGATTAATAATTAGGATGTTTGCTTCAGAGGCTGTTTCAGGTTAATTACTTTTTAAAAAATAATGACAAAATTTATTCTACCTGGATGTCAATAATTAATTTTGGTATTTAAAATATGTACAACATGAGAAAGAGCTCTGAAAGGGGGTATTTCTGCTGCATAGATTAAATATGGCAATGAAAAGCACTTACTTACTATAATGACAGTATTTATATCTTCTTTAATAATATTCTCCATTTATGGAATTAAGTATTCTCCACCAGGAGGTGGCTAGAGTTTCTCAATTGCTAGTACAGTCCATCATTCCCAGCTTAACGATTGTTCATTGCTTAAACATTAGCGTTCAGTGGCAATTTCATAAAACATTCTCCCCATACAATCTTTCATCTCAGGGCTGAAATCCTGGCTTCACTGAAGTTAATGGCAATGCTCCCATTGACTTCAGTGGAGACAGGATTTCACCCCAGATGTAAAAATAATAAGCATAACAACACAAGAAGAAAATGGTGTTATGCCTATTTTTACAGACGGGCAAATGGAAGGTAAGGGAAGTCGAGTCTAGTGTTTTGAACATAGACATTTCTTTACTGAATCGGATTAACATTCTGTGAAGTCCAGGATCCTGTCTCTTACAGTGGCCAGAACCAGATGCTTCAGAGAAAGATGAGACAAACCTAGTTTTAGACAATTATAGAATAATCTGCCCAGGAAGAAAGTTTGTTCCTAGCCCCTGTCAATTAGATACTGGCTTACATACTCAATCCTGAGGTTTTCTACCCCTTCTAATTATAACCCTTCTATGTAATGTAACTGTGGATGTTCTCATGACACATATACATGTCTAATCCTTTTTTAAAAAATCTTTTTTTATAATCTTAGTCTAATAGTTTCCTTGTGACTGTGACTCCTTATGCATTGTGTACAAAAGTAGTGCATCTTATCAGTTTTAAATGTGTTGCCTTTCATTTTAGTGAATGAATGTCCTTTTGTTCCTGTATTGTAAGTAGGAGCCACCTGATCTACTTTCTCTATGTCACTGGTTATTTGTTATACCTTTCTCATGTCCCATCTTATTTTTCTTCACACTAAACTAATCTTTCACTCTCACCTCATCCAGAAATCTTTCTATTCCTCTAATAATCTTTGTCTCCCAACTCTGACCCCTTCCTCTATTTCTGCCTTTTAAAAAAATACTTGAAAAACAGTATCCCTGGTGAGGGCATGCTATTAATTTAGATAATAATAGTATTTTCAATATTATATTCCTTTCTGTTCCTTATACATCCTAACAAAAATAGCAAAAGAAACAGGAAAAAAAAGAAAAATAAGAGAGAGGGGAAAAAACGAAAGGCAGAAAGGGACTGCAAAAAGAGAATGGCTGTAAAAAAAAGGTGGTGACCATTGCTCTGGGACATTATATGAGGCAACATAGTAGAAAAGTACTCATCTAGCAGTCCATCGCATGAGGGAGATCCACTAGAAAAAACAGTTGTGAACCTTTTTACTAGATAAACTTACTGGAGGGTTTGTGCCAAGGTAAAGGAATGGCACAAACTCTCCAGTAAGTTTTGGCCAGAAAGCTTTGGAAGTCATACAGAAATTCAAATACATTTTAGATCTTTTTAAACTAATGATATCTGTCACTTGATCTACATCTGTAAAGGACTAATTGCATTTGTTTCTTTCGGAGTTGAAAACAAGCTCATCAGGGGTGGGGGCACTCTAGGCAGAAAATAATGAAACACTTCTTGCCAGGGAGTTGTTATCGCATATCTCAGCATGATTATAAGACAAGATGCAATAAACATTTTTTTCCCATTTGTGTAGAAATTGCTGTCACAATATTAATTATCTACTTCTGTAAATGGAGCAGCAGTATTGGACGTGGATAAAGGAAAGGACTAGAACACATTTGAATTAAAAATACTACTCATAAATCACTTTTAATCCCAGCGATCTGCAAAATTTCCAGTGAAACCTAACCTCAAACTTTTGTAAGCTCAGTCTAGATGAACTGGGGACAGAAAAGTGGAATGGTACTGTGAGATAGGTACTCAGCTGTGTAAACTGATGTAGCTCCACTGATGTCAATGAAGCAATTCTGATTTACACCAGCTGAGGGTCTGACTCATCCATTTTTAAACTTAATACTTAAAAAACCTTTATCATTTAAAAAAACTACACTGTTGGCAAATATAATAGGACAAACACATTTTTAAAAACCAAATGCATAAAAAATAAAATACATAAAAATGTGCACTAATATTGATTTGGATTTTAAAACAAATTAATCTTAACTGGTTTTGTGGTTAGTTTGTGTTCACAAATTAAATGGCCAGACTGTTCATTGCAACAATGTTTTATAAGTGAATACTGCAGAAAATTCACTAAAATTCAATTTCAGTTTTACAATAATGAGTATTTGCATTGGAAACTTACTTCTAAGGAAAGTAAACTGAGAACATAAACAAATGACCAATCAGAAAAGATAAATTTGACAAGTGATCTATGTGTCCAGCCAAAACAGCTGAAAATTTTGTAATTCAGATATCAAATACTTACCTTGCAAATAAGCTACAGACCAAGACAAATTAGCAGCAACTACTTTTAAATAATAAACAAGTTTAAATAAATTGTGCCATGTTCATAGATAATTTATGAACAGAAAAAGATGTGATATTTGGTGAGTATATTATTCATGTGGAATTAATCACCCAGCTCAGTTGGAATGCGGCTGAAATATGGTAGGTGATATCAGCCATAGTAACAGTATCTTCACCTCAAAAGCACGTTTCATTTTTTGTAGTGATTTAAAAAAAACAGTAACGAAAAAAATTTGGTTTTTTTTTACAGTTTTTCTCCACCCTTTGTTGAGGAGGCTGTTGTTGCCAGCAGCTCTAATTTAGTGCAATAGCTGTGCTACCCTGATCAGGGGCGGCTCTATGTATTTTGCTGCCCCAAGCACAGCAGTCAGGCGGCTTTCGGCGGCGCGCCTGTGGGAGGTCCGGCTGGTAACGCGGATTTGGCGGCACGCCTGTGGGAGATCCGCCGGTCCCGCGCCTTTGGCATACCCACCGCCGAATTGCTGCCGAAGCCGCGGGACCGGCGGACCTCCTGCAGGCATGCCGCCGAAGGCTCCCTGACAGCCGCCCCCACAGCGACCGGCAGGCGGCCCCCCGTGGCTTGCCGCCCCAGGCACGTGCTTGGTGCGCTGGTGCCTGGAACCACCCCTGACCCTGATTATTTACATTACAATAGTGCAATACAGCTATGGCAGAGTGGCCTTCCTCCTGATGGAAGAGCGAGGGATCACTACACTCCCCCTGGTGGGTGGAGCCAAACCTGCCCCACCCCCCTCGCTGGAAGTACCGGGGCGGGACAGGAAGTATAAAGGGAGAGTTCTGAAGCTCAGTTGAGCGGGAGCGAGGGAAGGAAATGGATGCTTCCACGCTGCTGCTGCGGCGGCGGCAACCGGGAGCTGAATCTGCACCCTGTAGCACCCTGCCCCTGGAGGAGATGGACCCAGAAGGGGAATTGCCGGGACTACTGTCCACTGTGTACCCAGAGGAGCAAGAGGACCTGTGGATTCCAGAGATACCAAACTCCGGGGAGGTAGCAAGTAGCCCAAGGGCAGCCAATGACAGCCCGGCTATGTGGTGGGCTGCTTCTAGGTCAGCATGTTGCGGCTGGATCCCCGCTGACCCAGTGGCGGAGCACTCTGCCGCTGTTAGGACCCTGGGCTTGGACATGGTGGAGTTGGGTGGGCCCGTGTCCTCCTAACCCCACCTCCCATCCCACCATAGGCCAGGAGGGCTGTGGATCTACTGTCCATCAAACTAGGACACTAGACTGTGTGGGTGCTCATCCCCGCATGAACGTCAAGACTGTGTGTTTTCTGGCTGCCTTGGCCCACAAACTTAGGCTAAAGCCTGCTCTGCCCTGCCACAAGGGTTAGAGCCATAGACTGTGTGTGTGTTGCTGGCTGCCTTGGCCAGGAGGCTTAGGCTATAGCCTGCTCCCAGCTTGGTCCCGCCTAGAGGGCGAAGGTCCCAACTGTTAATTACTGTCAGTCCCAGCTGGGGGGCTGCAAGCTAAAGACTAAGTAGCGTGCTGCCCTGCCCAAGGGTGAGGACAAGAGCACCAGACTATTGTTGTTTGTTTACCTCTGTTAGACGGTCCCAGGACTATAGACTACTTATGGCTCGGCCCCGCCAGTGTGACCCAAGCCCGAGGACTACTGCCCCATACAACGAGGCAGAGTGGCCTTCCTCCCCACTGGAGAGTGAGGGATCACTACAAGCTATCTGGGAGTGCATCTCGAGATTCACAAGTCATTGTGTTGCTCTATGCTCCTCTGGTCCCCATGATATAGATTTGTTGACCCTAGGTCACACAAAAAATGTCTGTCAGAACAAGGAATTAAACACAGGTCTAGACTAATGTCTTAACCACAAGAACATCCTTCCTTCCCAGACAGGGGAGCCACGGCAGGCGGAGGAGGGTGGCACCTGAGTCCTTTCCTCCAGCTTATGTATCACATAGGGATATCCACACACTGGTCCCAACCAAAATAATTGCTGCAACATTCCAGTCCCTATCATGGTTATTGCTATCCAAATTATCAGTGAGTGTAGTTCAGACCAATGGACAGGATTTTATTTTCTTTAAAAATGAAATGTTACTAATATAAGTCATCCAGAAACTAAAATGACCTCTTCAGTTTGTCAAGGAGCAATCTGCAGAAACTGGCAAAGACACCTAGAAATTTAAAATAAATTAAATTAAATGGGGGAAAAAAACAGATAATTGCCTCTGGAGTGGGTTTGAAGGGGGGAGGGGAGGAATGGACTCTTAAGTGAGCTTGTGGAAATCTAATTCATATTAGAGACCCAATCTCCATTCTCATTGAATAGAGCTGGTAGGGGGTAATGTATTAACGGAGCCACAGTGCAGCCTGCATTTAACACACTCCATAATTGAGTCTTTATTCATTTCTTTCTAGGATTACTTATAATTGCAATGGGGCTCACGGTCATTCAGTGGCAGCCTGCGATGGAGAGATCATGCATCCAATTGAATTAAGGCAAATGTGCAACAGTGAGGGAATTAAACTGGAGAAATTGAACAGAAAATGGATGAAACATTGAATTAACGTGGGGTATGCCCTCTCAGCGCAGGTCACTGTACATAAGTCAGACCTGCTGAATAACAACATACACACTGGGTAGGCTATAGTAGCTGGCTGCTGTGACACAATAATTACGAGCACAGAATAGCATATGCTGCCAAAGGGATATTTGCACTGCAAACAGAGGATCAAAGAGAGGTTAAGGTTAGGATTTATGAGTGATAGTCTAATGTGAACTTGGTGTTATCTTGTGTAGTGAGGGCAAAGCTATGAACTTGAGTGAATGGAAGTTGATTTCTGATGCCAACAAGAGCCACAGTAAATCAATGGGTCTTGAAAACAGCATCAGACTGATAGAGATTTTAATTTGATTTTTTGACAAACCCACAAACACAGTGAAATTCCATATCTCCTTCCATTCTTTACTTCGTTCTTTAGGACTCAGAACAATGTATGCTGATATGGTACTAGTGATTTCATCAGTGAAAAATACTAGTTGCTGGTACTTTCATGAGAGCGCTTTGAGGCAAACCCAGATATTCCCAGGAATTGTGGTCAATAAATTAATATAAGTGCCATTCTTCTTTCTGAGCTAGCGATGAACCAACATTCTATTGTAGTGCTCGGGACTTTGGAGGTACTGTCTTTCACCTGAAATGAAAAATTAAGTCCAGACTACTTGTGGTTATTAAAGATCAGAAGGCAACAGAGGGTCCTGTGGCACCTTTAAGACTAACAGAAGTATTGGGAGCATAAGCTTTCGTGGGTAAGAACCTCACTTCTTCAGATGCAAGACATCTTGCATCTGAAGAAGTGAGGTTCTTACCCACGAAAGCTTATTGCTCCCAATACTTCTGTTAGTCTTAAAAGTGCCACAGGACCCTCTGTTGCTTTTTACAGACTCAGACTAACACGGCTACCCCTCTGATACTAAAGATCAGAAGGCACTTTATACAAAAGTATAGATGGTCCCCAACATCTTGACCAAATTTCAAGTGGATAATTTATTCTGTTGACCAAAACTTATACCTGTTAATCAATTAGGTATTTGTCAATTGCTATATAATGTTGCTGTGTGCTGTTAATTGGTGGCTGCCTTTCGCTCATGTGTACAATATACATGCACAATCTATTGTGCTTTGGAGAGTCCTTGGAAGAAAGAATGATATACGTGATCATTCCAATTAGTGGATCACTTGATTTAGATTTAGATTAGTCAAGGAGCTAAGCTGATTTATACCAGCTGAAGATCAGGTTCATTATTATTGTTACCTTGACATAAGATAAGTTAAGGACATCATAAATAAATAAATAAATACATGAAAAAAATAAGATTGGATGTCAAACTCTCCTATTCTGATGATAGCAATATTCCACTTTGAAAGGTCTCAGAAATCTAGCATCCCTATTTTGGAGCAACTTCCACCTTTTTCTCTCTCTCAAGGATTCTACTTATTCTGATGCCAGCAATTCAAAGCCTTGGCAGCATCATTCAGAATTAATGCCTCACTCACAGTCACAGAGAGATTATGCAGGTACTGAAGGTGTCTCTGAAGTCATTAATTAATGGTCAGAGCTTATTTCATTTGGAAAATTATTCCAAGCAGAGATGTGTCATGTGCCACATAAATCCTTTTGTGATTTGCATATCCTTATGACCACAGTCAACATATATTATCTGCCTAAATCTTGTAATTTACAGATAAAATTATAAAACTTCCAATAGGATTTTTTAATCAAACCGAGCAAACAAACCCTTAAGTCAAAATACAATATGTCCAATCATTTATTAACTCTTATTGTTACCTGGGGTTCTTTCAACCCAAAGCTCTTGGTAACTTTTACTCTGTGTGAGGTGGTGTCAGGAAATAAATCAGGGAAGACACGGCCATCTGACCGATAGATGGCTGGCACAAACAGGACAACCCAAGAGTGCTTTCACTTAAAGCTAAACTTTACTTAGTCTCAAGCACTTACACACGTCCGCAACAGGTTAGTAAAACACCCCCAACCCTTGATAATTACCAAAGCTGAGTGTGGCTCTTGAGTGACACAGCGGCAGGCTTCCGGTGGCCAAATCTTCCCTGTGCCAGTGGAGACCGCAAGATGTATACAGAGGGAGAGTCCAACCGTGTCCCAAAAGAGTCCAAATACCTCAATAGAATGACATGTCCCTTAAAGAAAACTTGTTAAGAAAGCAGTTTCAATGGTCAAGCAAGACGTTCCTTCTGATTATTAATTAACCAGGTGTGAGTTTTTCCAGAGTTTGCAGCCTTGAGGCCCCAATAGACATTCCTGGGGAACATCCTGCTCTTCTAAAATGCATGTATCAGCAACTTCAACACAATTCTTATCAGGAAGGACGCGGGGTCAAGCTGCCCTTTCTGTGGCACCCAAACCCCCTCCCTTCCTGCCTTGGTTAAGCTGAGACTGCTGACTAGGCTGCTTTTAGCAATAAGCTATAGTGGTTTCAGGCACTTTACTGGTTTACCAAAATCTCCCCGTACATTATGGCAGCAGGAATGTTGGAATACACCAGGCAAATAGCATGTGCTCAGTGTAGGATAATTTGAAAGTTAAAAAATCTTATTATATATCTTTTTAGGGGTATAGCATACAAAATCCAAATATATAAATAATGAATTATATTATTGCAAGCTTAACATTTCTGTTAATTTTCTGAGCCCAAATCTGCAAGCATATGGGCAAATTGAACTGTAAGGCACGAAGGTTTTGAAAAGTACTTGTGTATCATTGTGGGTTGTAAACAAGAGGTAGTGCATAACCACCCTAAGAAAGACAAAAGCCATTGAGTCAGTATTGAACTTTGCCCCAGTTTGGTGTTAGTGGATGGTCTGCTTCTGGAGCAAAACCAAGACCCTATAGTTATGAAGTATCTCATGGCATTTTTCTCAACACCTAGGTCAATCAAGCAGATGACTTGACCAAATTCCAGATTGCATAATTTTGTTTTGCTGTGGTACTTGATAATTACTAAAAGAAATATCTACTACACTTGTAAAAAAATCATGATAATTAATAGCTTAAGTACCCCATAATCAGCTCTACTTTGAGAGAGCTTGAGTTTTCTAATTGACTAGGATGGAGAAATGGACAAAGAAATGCTGAAAGAAACCTAAAAGTAATTCTGAATGCTAGTTTTGACATGCATTTAAAATATGATCATTCAGTAAAAAAATGCTAACACAGTTGTATGCTGAATTCACTTGCTCTCTAGTGTGAGCTCACTTACAATACTGTGTTTATTTTCTGAATATCTCATTAACAGGAGGCTATTGACAAACTGAAAGGAGTTCACAGAAGAGCTACAAAAATGGTTATGGTGCATTCATACCCTCCTGATACTGAAATACATTAGCCTGTGCAATAGTCTCCCACAGGAAGGAATGCAAACTCCATAGCCTGGCAGGTTTAAAACTGGGCTGGTCAAAATACTGCTCAGTGTGTAAGAGGGAACAATCTTGCACCCGGAAGAGAGATGGACTGGATGGCCTACTTACTGCAGTGCTTCTTTTTCATTCTAGACTCTATGTACTAAGCCTCCCGTAGGCAGGTGGACACAACTATTTTCCATTTCCTCCTTTGTTTTTACAGATAAGCTCAAATATTTGCTATAATTTCTCCTGCTCTCCTATTTCTATGTCTCCAAGTAAACATACCACAGGATAATTAAAATCATTTCACTAAATTGAGGACACAATGACTACTAATACAGGCAGACTACACTAGGTCAGATATATAGTCATATTAGACTGGGTTAACAGGATAGGGGAAAAAATCATCTTGAGATGTCCTTCAGAGACCACAGGTACAGTGGATAGGACAGGAGGCAAATAAACTTCCTTGTTAATGCTGCACTCATCGGTCTGACTGTTAATTTGAGAAAATAGAGATGCTTTCACTCTGTATCACTAAGACACTATTGCTGGTATTTTTCTGTCCTTATCTTGCTGGGACAAAACTCCAAGAGATTCTCTCTGGGGATTGGATGTGGAAGGAGAATGAATCTGTTTAAGAACATTTTATTACTGGGGCTATCCCTCTACTCTTGATAAGGGGCTGTGTGTTCTACCAGTACTTCAAAATTAATACATCACAACTTTCTATACAGAGGGACCGACACAGCTACAACTACAACTACACTGCATACAACTTTCTATACAGTAACTCGGCCAACTGCATAAATACAGTGATGCAACTTGAGCTCAGAGTTTACTGTGGGTGGATTTTCTCCTACTGTTTGCAGCTTGCCATTGAACATGAACAGGAGGACCCAGGTGATCTCCATTCATTACTTGATTCACCTCTGTCCCTGCCTTGTGTGCAGCTAGAACCACTCCTTCCAGGAGAAGAAGTACTGATTCCACATGGCTGTCTATTACCCAGCTGAGTAGTAGGTCTGCACTAGCTGAGTTCCTGCTAGGATACCACGAAAACAAGGTTGGCATAACTTTTAATGGTCACAAGCGTACAGAGAAAATGTGAATGAAATAGCACAGTGACAAAATAAATACAGCAAGGAATTTAGTTTAAAGTGATTATTCAAATATACAGGTGAAATACATAGAAAAATAATAGATAATTAATTATACTAAAAACTCAGGGTGTGATTTTAAAAAATAATCATTGTTGGCTTAATTCTGCTCCCATTACAATCAACAGTAAAGTTCCCCATTGACTCCCTATGTTGAGTGCTTTTGAAAATTCCACCCCATAGATGGATCTGAGCCACATATTTCATATTTTGGATCCAAACTTCCACAAATGGAAGGGTGTTTGCATCTGGGGCTTTGTTTCTTCCCATTATAAAAAAGGATGACCGGGGCTCCAGATCTGAACTCTCCCAGAACATGCGGGTGTTTGGATCTAGGGTTTTGGTTTAGGCTCTTTCTATTGAAAGATGGAGCCTCATTCTTTTTTAGTCTTTAGGCACTACCAAAATTAACATTATTATTAATTGTTATATATTTTATATGTACAATTCTATATATATATAGGCTGAGATTTTCAAAGCTCCCCAGAGGATTTGGATGCTCAGTTCCCATCATGTTTAATAGGATTTGGATGTCCTAATACTTTAGACGACTTTGAAAATCTCACCCATAGAGGTTAAGTGGGTGCATATAGGACAGTGAAAGGGGTTGGGGCCTAACTCCCCACTCAGACAGGGTAAATCAGAAGTTCTTCCTCCTCCACAGTCACTAGAGTTACATCTGGGTAAACCTGGTGTCTGTAAAAGGAGACTCAGGCACTACCAGTTTGGTAGTTGTCTGAAAATGTGACAAGAGTTTAACTGGATTAAAAAATAAAAACGGATGTTTATCTGGGTACTGAACATTCAATAGTAAGAATAATAAGGGTTAAAAACAAACATAAAAAATAATGCATGATTTCAGAAAAGGATTTAATTATTATATTATTATATTATTTTATTATATTAGGCTTCAGGGCATAAATCAATTGCAAAGTGATGGAGGTAGGAAGAATTTTTCCCCATATTAGGTTATTCCAAAACTGCCTACAGCAGGGTTTCCTGCACATTTCTCTGAAGCAGCTGATCAAAGACAGAGGAAACTCAATGAGCTAGACGGCAAGTCTGAACTGGTATGGCTTGTTTATATGATACTGAGGCCTTTCAGCCATCCTACGATAGGGCCTGATCCAAAGCCCCTTGAAGTCAATTCAAAGACTCCCAATGGGCTGTGATTCAGTCCTTCAATGAACCTTCAAGTTTCACCAGCAATGTACAAATCGGGTTCACCTTGGCATGCATCTTTTCATACTGGTATTAAAAAGAGGGGTGGGGGGAAGATTTCAAAGTGCAAAATATGAGGAGAGAGAAAGAAAAAGCCTGCATATTAATTAATATTATTCTTTCTTTCAGTACAGTAAGGTTGTGAATTAGCTGCCCTGTTTAGCAGTGAGCTAAAAAGTTTTATAAACATCTATTTCTACCCCATTTCACTCCTGACTCTGATTATGAGTTTGACATGGCTATTCTTTACATCCCAGCACATTTCTGAATTGAGAAGTAATCTTTTGGAAAGTACATTAGCAAAATCTTTTCAAGGCGCATAAGCAGTGTGACACACTCAAACCCGTATCTCCAGCAGATGAAATATGGCACAGTTTAAAACCCCACTGGAAACCAGAGGCTGCTACTTTGTAGTTTGTCTAAAAGTTTAATGAAAGGCAAACATTTGAAGTTAATACCTTTCTGGATAGTCTGATTTACCACGACTTCTTCAAAAAGAATATCAGTGTTTCAAAGCAGATGGCACATGGCATAGTCCAAAGCACTCTCTCTCTGTCTCTCTCTGTCTCAATCTCTCTCACACACACAAAAGGTTCTGCCACAACATATTACCTTATACCAAAGCAAAACCATGGTTGAAAACAATCCAGTTCATATACCTTTTGCATTATATTTAAAATTTGGAGGCTGACGTGTGCTTTGCAGACAGGAATTATAGGATTCTGCTTGTACACAGAAGCTATTTCCTTCATATTTTTTTCTCTATTAGATGTGATTTTTTTTTTGCAACTGCAAATTAATAGCTGACATTTCTCTTCCTTAACATTTCTTAAGCTTCTTAATTCTGAGAACTAATTCCAGTAAAGGTATCAAGCCAGGCTACATTAGGAGATAAGGATTACATTAATTCATCTGTAGCATCTTGATAAACTATCTTTCAGTGACAGATGAGAGGAACTTAATTTCTACCAACTACAGCCTGAAATCCTTCAGAGTTCTACCAACTACTGAATGAAAGGATTGAGAAGAAATGTGTAAACTGACTCAAAGCATTAAAGTACTCAAAATCAGCTTTGGTTTGAGTTCAACCTGTATTAATTTGCTCATTCATTGTTAGGGTCTATGAACCAAGTTTAGTAGCTTTTTGAGAACATTAGACCCTATCTGGATATCCAGGAATTTTGGGCCTGATCCTTTACAGTGATATGAGCTCTTAGTACCTTTCAGGAAGTGCTCTGTATCTCACAGGATCTGGCCATTTATCAGATGGTGTTTCAAGCTAATACCTAATTAACTAGGAGAAATGATATGGAGTAAATCATATAATGGAAGGTGCATGATATTTCTTTTGTGTCTCAGATTGGCTAACTTGATCTCATATGATAAAGGAGAGTCATCCCGGCTCAGGGTATGTAGCCTGAGCTTTGAAATCTGGTGAGGGGGGAGGGTCTTGGAGCCCAGGGTCCAGTTTAAGCTGGAATATCTATACTGCTATTTTTAGCCCCATAGCATGAGCCCAACCCAGTTGACCCGCTCTGAGATTCACAGCCACGTGGGGTTTTTTGCAACACCCTTAGCCATTTTCACTTAGTTTTTCAGAGATGCGGCATTGTAGTTGAGATCCATCATCCAGCTGGAAAAAAAATCACCAGGACAGTACAAAGCAGCTAGAGCATACCATTTAATCTGACCCCATACATTTCAGTGCATTAATAACTATAAAATAGTGTATAACATGAAAGTGTTTCCTTTCTCTCTTTCCTATAGTGCAAAGACAAAAATGTCTTCAGTCTCATTATGTGCATTGATTTACTATCAAATATGTCTTTACCTTATGAAATCCAGTGTATACTATAATTTGTTCTAGTAGAAGTTGGTGTTTAATAATGACGATCCACATAGTGTATGTAGAGTTAACTTCTGCAGTCCAGTAGTTTAAAATACAATTTTATCTATGACTAACACAAATGTAATTCATTTCAGGCTAACATTGGTAATCTTCTTATCCATTGTTATTTCTAATAGGCATATCTTCAAATCCATTGGAAGGACAATATCAAATATTTTGCCTATTATAGTACCAATTTTAGTCTAAGTACATTTGGGTACATTTCCAATGTCATGCATAAGAGTTGGCTTTCCTGATTTTCATATTTTGCTCTCTGAATAATATGGTGTAAGGTATATACATATATATATATATATATAAAGATAGAGGGAGACATATATGATATGCGTGAACAAAATCTTTGCTAAAAGTAAGTTACAGTTGGAAGTGTGTTTACATGGATTCCGGCTAACATCCAAACCACAATATTGTACTTTCTTTACAAAAATTCTGTACCTTAAAAAGAAACTATAAAATCACTAAGAATAAACAGTTAAGGGATCCAGCTGGTTCTCTATTGCCATGTAATCCTTCATCACTCACTAGCATCCTTTCCAATTTACTTCTCTCACCCAACCTTATAATGAGAAGCTAGCTTATATATCTTAATTGTTTCTGAACCAGCTGTAAATAAGTGTACGTCTTACATTATTACCACTTGTGACATTATTTACAGAATCTATTGCCTTCCCACTCTGCTCAAGTCACTGGTGCTTTCAGGACTTTCTTCTATATGAAGTTAAAAAGTTTATCACAGTTCCCATTTTCAGCACACTGTGTTGCATTGTCTCCAGTTCTCTAGAGCTTCTTTTCCAGACGATGTTATGTTAAAACATCTGGGATGAAATATTGGCCCCATAAAAGTCAATGGCAAAATTGTCATTGACTTCAGTAGGGCCATAATTTCACCAATGCTGCTTTGAGATTAGTTTTTTAGAAGTTCGTTCAAATGAATTAGTTTAGATCCTCACGTAAAATATTTGCAAAAGAACATAGAATTACTTATTATTTCTATGTTAAAGATGTTTTCCTATACTCCCGTGCATTAAAGTGTGTACTACTCTGCATTAAAAGGTGTTATTTATCCATTTAGGCATATAGGCCCAGATCCACAAAAAGGTAGCTAGGCTACTAAGTCCCATTGAAATCAATGGGAACCAATGTTACTGATTTTGAGCCAAGCCAAGGTTTACCATCCATTTCAAATTTCTTTCTCATAAAAAGCAATTTTTAACATTTGCCATTTGTTACTTATTATCAGAATCAGTCCCTCTACTTTTTCGAGCTAATACTGCAGTCACTGTGTTATTAACAACTCACTGTAATGAGGACCAGTATCACTATACAAACCTTGTTCTTTCCAGGCAAGGGTAATTTGGAATATATACATTATATTTTTGTAACTTAACCTATGGCTTTTGATATCACGATGCACTGGAACTGGCACCTACTGGAAATAAATGCAAACAAAGCTGGTGTTAAAATGTTAAACGCTAACCTGATAACTCATGAAAACTCAGCTATGATGCAGCACAGTCAATGACATTAAAATAAAGCCAGCGACTTCTCTTCTTGTCACTTTGCAAATACTGTATTGCTGAGATGGCACTTTTGCAGAATGGGCATTATCTAAATTAACATTGTTTCACACTCAATTTGTTGTGCATAGTTTATTCTGCCTTTCATGCCAATTAAATTCCAAAAATGCTTGATGTGCAGAACGAGGGAGATGTAAATGAATTAAATTGGAGTCTAATTGTACTCTGTGGTAAATGTAGCTTTGCAGTTTACACAGTGGTCTCCATTAATGCATGTGTGTTTTAATAACTTGCATTTTTAATGCAGTCACTGCAGAGCCATTTGAGGAAATCCAGTTAGGTGACTATTTCAGGGTCCTGATGGTTTGTGTCACTGTAGAAAATATTAAGTCATCCAATCTGCATGCTAATTTCATCATTTTGAGATGTGAAGAGTGTGTACATGATGTGAAATGTCAACTAAGTCTCTCATGATAGTAGATTTAACTACTCTTCTTACTAGCGGATCATGCCAATTAGCTATTACAATGTCCATGCACTTTAGGAACATTGATATTACAATGGAATTGACTCATTGTTACATGTCTGTAATTCCCATTGATACAAACATGGGTGATTTGGGTTCTATTCCTGGCTCTGCCACAAACTTCCTATGTAACTTTGGGCAAATCACTTTTACTCGCCCATTTCTGAGATTTCTCATCTGTAATATGGGAACTTGTCTACTTCACAGAGAGTGTTAATTAATTATTTACAAAACATTTTGAGATCCTTGAAGGGGAATTTTTAAATATCAGTACAACAACCTGTCCACAGCAAGGCAACTCTTGCAGCAAGCGCTGCCAGTTCTTTAAGGGTTGATTAAGGTTGAACTCAAAATTTGGCTCTCTGTGCCTTGAAATTTGCAAATAAACACAAAACAAAGTAACTACATGATTGCAGTACCTAAGCACAAGCCTTGACCGAGCCCCAGGGTTCTGGGCTAGGACTGAGGAGCTCCTCCTCTGACCCAGTTTCACCCAGTGCTCCCTCAGAGATGAAGCAGGGAAGTCTTTTCAACTGGCCTGCTGGCTCCTGAATCTGTTTGGTTGTCTCTTCCCTTCTTGGAGGACTAAATTTTGTTGGTATCCTGGTCTTAAAGAGGTTCCCCTCAGGATGGGGTGTCCGGGGGTTGACACCTCCAGTAGGGGGTAGAGAAGGCCTGATAGATCCCATCACAACCAGTAATATTAAAATGTCAAAATACTCATTACGTAGCCAACCCACACATTTTGCATGCAGAAATTGGATAATTACAGCTACAATGAGGTATCTATGTACCCAATATGCCTTTTCAGATGATAGTTTGTGCATGATAATGTAGGATGATGTTGGTATCACCTGTTCCCCCTTAAATTCATGTCTCCTATATGGCCCTTATGTATCTCTCATGCAATTGTTCAAACCATAATCCATACATGACACATTTCTGGGAGAAGACCATTCATGGGGCTCTAACTTTTGAGAGTTATTTTCTCTCTTTGGAGGGTCATTTGAGAAACAGTCCAAACAATAGTTTTAAGAATTCAACAGTCTCATTAAAAGATGATTTAAACAAAAGAAATAGTTTGAATAATGTATCTACTTTTAAACATTGCAGAAACTAATCTAGATAAAGAACCTCTGCTTAATTCCAGTGTAAAATAAAATAAAAAAAGAAATACTTTCCATTTCTAGAAATCCAGGATTCCTCCCTGACCCTCTTTGCTAAGCAGCCTGAAACACCTATTCCCCTTTGTGCTTCAAGGATCTTTGCCCAGATTCTCAAAGGTATTTGGGTACCTAACTCCCATGGATTTCAATGGGAGTTAGGTGCCCAAATACCTTTAAAGATTTGGACCCAGAGAACTTCCACATCCTATCCTACACTATTCTCTGTACTTTGTTTCATCTTGAAGGTATGAGAGTCCATTGTCACAGAGGAGGAAGTTATATCTGCCTTTCAACAAAATACCACTGGATCATGTCTATGAAATAGTTTCTCTTCTATATAGAGTGATAATTATTCCCCATTTCTAGAACTTTCCTCCCTCACTCTAGCCTCCCAACTAGTCTTTTGAATGTATACATACACAATATAGGCCAAATTCTTTGTTACTATAAATAGAAAATACTTAATTGAAATGGTGCTGCTCCCCTTTAAACCCAAAGAGAATTTGGTCCCAAGTGTCTGTAAATGTGCCATTGGGTGACATTCTCCGTGATTGTCCACTGTGGGAAAGCTGATCTTTGGGTGTTAAATTGATTTCCTTTCAAATGTTTAAATTCTTGACCAGACAGACATTCCTAGCATGGTAGTGTGGACCACTGACCATCTCATTGTCTGTGTTTAGAAATGCTGATTATTGACATCCATAAACACAAGGCTGCTCTAATTTATGAGAGCTGGCTATGGTCTCTTTGAGACTGCATATCGGATGAAAACTGGCATATTGGAGTAGAACAGAGCTCCTTTTCCACTTGTTTTTACCCCTATGCTGCGAGGCAGGGGCAGTTGATGAGATTTGAGAATTCCCCTGCTGTGGGAGGAATTTTCATCTGCTGAGGTGGTGCAAAGAGGCTGAGAATCTGGCTGTTAGAGTATAGAGTGTCCATGATCAGTAAGTACCTTAGTAGCAGGTGCTTTTGTTGTAGCAAAGTTGTCTGTCAGTATTTTGCATATCTTTAGATCAGTAATAGCAGACCCCATGCTTAAAGGTTTTAATTCAGTTTATATGTGACGCCAATTTACAACACGATAGCTTTCAATATTGCATTGGTATGTTCTGAT
This sequence comes from Terrapene triunguis, assembly GCF_002925995.2. NCBI lineage: Eukaryota > Metazoa > Chordata > Testudines > Emydidae > Terrapene > Terrapene triunguis. The sequence goes on from NW_020664447.1 coordinate 23,745,789, forward strand.
GGATGAGCTGCCTCCCTCTGCTAGTCCCTGTGGATGTGGCTCTATGTGCATTGCAACAGTGATTAATGCAACATAAACACACACAGATAGAATCAGACAGACAGATAGACAGATATTTCCTACAGGTCTATGTTGTGATCAGTCTTGAACACCATGAAGCAATATAACAACCTGCCAGAAGTTGTCAGAGAGGGAATGGGATATAGGTGTTGCTTTTCTCTCTCTTTTTAAAAATTGGATTTAGCACTAAGGTTATTCATATGCTGAAATTTAAAGTAGTGACATTTGGGAATTTGTAACCTGCCAAGAGATCTCAAGTATGTGATGATTTAGAACCGTGTAGCATAACACAGCAATGAATAAAATAGTGATGTCCAATCTGCTGCTCGGAGGCCACTTGTGGCCCTCAAGGCTCTAAATGGTGGCCCTCAGGGGGCAAATCATTTAAGAAGAACATCTGTATTTGATTATGAATTGAAAATGAGCTCCCTGAACCTACTTCTGCAATTTTTAAACAGAGTGTTTGACTCAGCCTCATTGCTACAGGGAGGAGGTAAAGGGCACTTCCTTACCCCAGTACTTCCCACAGCTTCACCAGAAGCCCCAGGCTTTGGTCTGAGCCAGGAATGCTTTGAGCACCTGCTGCTGTTCCTTCCCTTCTGCAGCTCATCATCAGCAACTCTACTGGCTGCCTGCTGCAATGCAGGGTCGGGAGGATAGAGTAGCTCTGGTTACTCCTTTGCTGGCTTCCCTGCCGCAGGGCAAAAAGGATAGGAGCTTGACTGCTTCTGCCTGAGTCTAAGTGAGCACCACACAAAGCATGGCTGCCTTCCCCTATGCAGTCACCCAGGGCAGTCCAGGAGGGTGTAGGGGAGCGGGAGAGGAATTAAGTATGTGCTTAAATGCTTTGTTGACTTAAGGTTCTGATTGCAGAGAAGTTACCAGTGTATACCCAGGACTTGTAGTTCATTGCTCTATAATCCCTGTCTGAGGCAGCAACAGAGGGTCCTGTGGTTCTTACCCACGAAAGCTTATGCTCCCAATACTTCTGTTAGTCTTAAAGGTGCCACAGGACCCTCTGTTGCTTTTTACAGATTCAGACTAACACGGCTACCCCTCTGATACTTGTCTGAGGCAGACCACTCTCAGGCTAAGTCTACACTACCCGCCTGAATCAGCGGGTAGAAATCGATCTCTCGGGGATCGAATTATCGCGTCTCGTCGGGACGCGACAATTGATCCCCGAATCGACGCTCTTACTCCACCAGCGGAGGTGGGAGTAAGCGCCGTCGACGGGGAGCCGCGGAGGTCGATTTTGCCGCCGTCCTCACAGCGGGGTAAGTCGGCTCTGATACGTCGAATTCAGCTACGCTATTCGCGTAGCTGAATTTGCGTATCTTAAATCGACCCCCCCCTGTAGTGAAGACCTGCCCTCAGAAAGGACACACTTTGTTAGGCCATCAAAAACCATAGACCTCCAAATAGCCAAGCAGTACCTAGGGAAAAACCTTCCCCCCACCCTGCCTGGACCTTGAAGGCAATCCTTTTGCTCTCTGCCTCCTACAGGCTGAGTACACTGGACCAAATCCAAACTCAGTGACATCAGGCTAAATGTGGAGTAAATCCAACAAATTCAGTCCAGTTACTCCAGATTTACACTTGTGTAACTAAAAGCAGAATCTCCCCATTGTTTCCATACCACCCTTTGGCCTTGCTGTCTTGACGAGTAGCAGACTGGGCCCAGGAGTTGAACAAAGCCACATGGACAACCCACCTGGCTGTATGCAGGTACGGCCAGGCCAACAGAGTCTCTAATTGTCTTCAGCGTGAGCCGGTGTAACACGACATTGTTAAGAACATTTTGATAGAATATATTTTTTCCTCTCCATTGTTCGTAACACTCTCTAAAAAGTGTGGAAGTAACATTTCTTTCCAAACCAGTTTTGTCCTTTGTAATTTTGCAAACACTTATTTCCCTCCCACCCCTTCTATTTTGGGAAAAATGTCAATCTGGCAAAAGACTGTTTATTGCCTTGTTTCAGAAAAGCTTCATTAAAGGGACAAAATGTCAACTTACACTGAGTCCAAAATGTAGTGCAGGTTTGTTTGTTTTTGTTAGAAATAATTTTACAAATCTAGTAAAAAAAAAAAAAGGAGGTTTTCATGAATGTTTTAAAAATGTCAATAGATTTAAATAATAAAGATTTCTCTTCAGTCTCTGCATCCCAAACACAATAACATGGTCCAACTAATGATATCGAGAAAGTGAAGCTGACTGGAAATAAAAGCAAAACTGATCAATCTACTTTAACTGTCCAAGTTGAGTGAAGTGCAGCAAAGAATCAGCACAAAGCAGTTTAGAGAAGATTTTAAAATTTCTTTAATTGTTATTAATTCACAGAACAATTATTCACAAGGTAAGGATACATTTTTAATATATGATTTGTACCTTTGTGCAGATGCCTTCATGGATGATTTGCTTCAGCCAAGTTTTTCGGCTCAATTCAGCCAGGCTGAAATTCAATGAGTTGTGTTATACAGAGCTCAGAATAGATGATTTAATAAATAGATGATAGCTCTTCTTGCCTTACATCTATGAATCACCTATTTAAATGTCATTATTAGTTGTATCAACACATTTCTGGATGTTGTGGTTTTTTAGTCAACTTCTGCTCCTTCTGCTCACTAGCTATATTCCAATCCTAATGACAAAAAATATTGCAAGGTTGTAGTTCTGGATTGCAAGTGCCAGTTGTTGCTAAGTTTAAAACATTTCTAAGTAGAAAAATGGTCAATTAAAAAAAGATGTTTAGAATGCCAGAGACATGTCTCACATAATTTTAACAGTTTATGGCCTATTTTTGCCATGCTTTATACACCATACACGTAGTAAAGTGTAAATCAGTACAGGATTTGAGCCTTATGGTACAATAGATCAAATTTCAAGCCCAACTATTTGGCAGGGTCCAATTAACATCTCAAATAAATACTGTGTTATCTGTTCTTTAGTCAGGGAAGTCATAACTGACAAGCTGTTATTTAAAACACACAAATCCAGACACATGTAGAAATTGGATAAATGAACATTCTCAAAATTTAACATTCTCTACTCTAGCCACTGACAGGGAAACAATTGTGTTAGAGGGCTTACACTCCCACTTCCCTGGTTCTTCTCGCGTGAACAGAGAGCAACAATACCCGAAGTCTGAAGGTGCAAACAATTAGATGTTTATTGGGGTGAACGTACAGCTTAAATCCAAGTTCCTTTTTCCTTATTTTCGAATCCCAATTTACTTCCTGTTTACCCCTAATTTATATAGTAATATTCTCAGCTATACCTTAACCAATCATTTTACTGAAATCTATCTAACCCAGGAGTCGGCAACGTTGGCACGCGGCTCGCCAGGGTAAGCACCCTGGCGGGCCGGGCCAGTTTTATTTACCTGCTGACGTGGCAGGTTCGGCTGATCGCGGCCCCCACTGGTCGCGGTTCGCCGTCCCGGGCCAATGGGGGCGGCGAGAAGCCGCTGCCAGCACATCGCTCGCCC
>NW_020664447.1:23749736-23769905 GCF_002925995.2 Terrapene triunguis
TATATCGTAACAAATTGTTTTTCTATTTGTAAGGAAAGCAGAGCAAACAACCTTGTGAAGTACTTCACAAAACAAAACTGAAAAAGGCTATAGCCTAATGGAATCCAGGGAAACCAAATTAGAAACCTCTCTACGATTTTGCAGAACTCAGAAGGTTGCCCAGCATGATACATCCACTTAAGTACTATACTCTTGTGAAGAATAGTTGATGGAGTGTACTATGTTTGCCTGGAGGCATGACCCATATCAGTGCTAATTTTGCAGACTGGGTAACCAAGGAGTAATTAGACAAGCCGGGGTGTCATTAGAAGGTGGCACATTTCCTTTTGTTCTCATAAATTTCAGATGCAATCTGATTTTTTATTAAAGAGAGAAGTCAGTGCTTGGTGCACTATTAAAATTCTGAATTACGTTTTGAATATCAGTACACACCATCTTTCTCAAGACAAATGACTACATCCAAGCACCAGCTTTCACCACTTTGCGAGGTAAACAAGATATCTCGTTACACTCACCACCCTGCACTTTAAGCAGGGAGGGGTCTGTCTAGCTGGCCGGGAGAAGAGGGCAATGCTTTCTGGCTTGGGGGAGGAGGGGAGACGTAAACTGCTGGATGTGCAGTCAGAGTGGTGGATGACTCACCACCTGTAGAAAGTGGAACAGGTTACACAGATCCAGGACATCCCGCTCAGGTGATTTCAGGATTAGATGCACAGGGCAGGGATCGCCATCCATGAACCCAGACAAATGCTGTTCACAGTAGGGAACCTTGGTGTAAGACAGTTGTCAGTGTGGTCTAGAGATCAGTGGCACCACGCACGTGGCATAGCTATGAGAAACGTTTTAATGAATTCATAAAATTTCAGGAGCTGGAAGGCCATAGTGCACAGGAGGTGTCCCTATTCAGGGCAGCATTCTTCACAGCATTTATTTGGTGCTTTCAGGATCAGTGAGTTAGTGTCAGGGATTCTACGGGAAAGGCTTTGCAATTTCATGACATAAGCTGTCACAAACATGCAGTGATATTACACTTGTGAAGGTCAAAGGCTGATCAAGTTGGCCGGGGTACATTCATTATCCTATGGGAGGGTGGTGAGGGTGGTCTGCCCCATTCGGGTGTTGAGGACCTACATGGCAATACGGTGGAAGGGAGAAGGCCCCCCTTTTGTACATGGAGACGGGAGTCCCCTCACAGCACGTCAATTGATTACCGTGTTAAGACAGGGGCTAACGAGGTTGGGTCTGCCAGCCCATGAATTTGGTTCCCACTCATTCAGAATAGGGGCGGCTACGGCAGCAACACAGATAGGTATGGAAGCAGAGGCTATTCAGGCAATCGGGCACTGGCAGTCTAATGCATACCGAACATGTAAGACTGCAGTTGGAAAATTAACATTAATTGGTTGTGTTCTCATTTCAGATACAGGACCGCTGGCTTTGCACATGAGGGCACAGTATTGTGTTTTTAGTGCATAGGCACACATCCAGGTTGCCCGAGGGCTCCCAGCTGGGATTCGGTGGCGAAGTAGTACTCAGCTGGCATGCACGGAGGGGCATGTTATGGGATCAACTGATACCGCTGCTGTATGCTGTGCGGGCGCATCAGTGGCCACCAGATATATTGGTGATACACCTGGGAGAAAATGATCTGGGAACACTAAGAGGGGTGGAGTTAATGCTTCGAACTAGGAGGGACCTGATGCTCATCCTGGCAATTTTTCCAGGCCTTAACATTGTCTGGTCGGATATGCTTCAGCACAGGGTCTGGCGGGGAGCCATGAACCCTGCCAGGGTGGACAAAACCAGGAAGTATGTAAATAGGGAAGTAGCCACATTCTTGTTGCCCTTGGAGTCGGTGGGGGGACAATAATTTCACATCCTGGCATATTCTATGGGGCACTGGAGTTATTTCAGGAGGATGGGGTGCACCTGTCAGACTCAGGTGCTGCCATATTTTTGGCTGATATAAAAGAGGGAATCTGGGAACCCAGCTGGGTGTGGAGAGGAGGCAGCCAAGCTAATGGCTGGCGCCTCCTTGTGGTGGATGTTCAGTGCAGGTACTCCATAAATTAAGGCACAAAAGAATGGAAAAATGGCTTGGAAAAGGAATTAAGGAGAGGTGCTTGGTAATTGAACAAGCTGGGGGCAGTTGGGGACTTCTATGATTAGTACAGCAGGGAGCCAAACCCTCATCATTATAGTCCACCTTAACCCCGCCTATGAGGGGGGGTGTGGTCGGTAAGGTCCTGGCAAGGGAATTGCTAGAGGGACCTGGATAAATAGTGGAGGAGCTGAGGAAGCCCCCCGTCCACCAATTGGCTGGAATTAGTAAGGTCCTGGCAAGGGAATTGCTGGAGGGATGTGGATGAAAAGTGAGGGAGCTGGTGGAAGCCCTCCCCCCCAAATTGGCTGGAATTGGAGGGTCCCGGCAGTGGATCTGCTGGAGGGACATAAATTTTGCACCTGCACTGCACATTTTATCCGCTGGGTTAACCCCAGACATCTATCTAATAATAAGGTTGCGGCCTGATTAAACCCATATCTAATGTCTCCTGTCATTCTTTTGGCATAGCCAGACAATGACCTTTCAGCACAGGAAGAGGCTTATCTGTGCTCCTTTAAGTATTTGGTGGAATAAAAGAATATCTCATTTGCAGTAGCAGTAATCAGCTTACCTTTAATCTTTTGTTTGCTCTCTTAATGACAAAGATTTATTCTTTTTGAATTTTCTAAAACCAGAGCCAAAGATCATGTGAAAGTATTAATCTTTCTTCTCTGTAACCCCATTTCTGAAAACAGGAGTCAAGACAATAGAGCAAAGAGGTTTTCAAGTGCTTAGAGAAAGCCAACTAAACAGATTTCTTTCTAGGCTGTGGGTCTGTTGTCACTGAGTTTAGGTGTGAGCAAAGCATGTTCTCCCAACAAGCTGCAGTATTTCAATTCAAGTGTATTTAAAATAATTCCTTATTGATTCAGATTTTTTTTTAAACCCAACTCCAGAGAATTTTTGGCAGTTTTCCATCCTTTATTAAAACATCTACTGAACACCAAGCAAGAATTATAACAGCCAATCTGCATGGTAATTCATTACTCCAATGACTGTCAGAATTTGGCCTGACTGGTGGAATTAAGGCCTAAGCTCCAAACTCAGCCAAAACAGATATTAACACATTTCATATGTTACTAACAGTAATTCATCTTATTCATTTCTTGCTTGCTCTATTGGAAGGATGATTAATGTAGTTATGATTAATAATTGGACTGCTAATTGCTATTTTTTCCCTCCACTTCTCTAAAAATATGCATTCCCTATTTTGGCCAAAGTTGGTATTTTGTGTAAATTGCATTATTCATTTCTGAAGCACCAGCCTTTCTCTAATTCCCACCCATTTTACCCTCAAGCCTATTAAAATTTGTTTCAGGGCAGAAATTAATATAAGAGCTGGGCAACCAAAGTATGCCATATTTAGCATAAACAGTGCTAAATACATCATTGCATAGGTTAACTTAGTTAAAGCTAATGGGTGTTTTTCAACCAGCTTTAGAACTGGCAGAAATTTTCTGAATTTCAAAATTTTCATGAAAATCAAGATAACTTTTTCACAAAAAAGAAATCCCAATTTTCAACTTGCATTATTGTTTGGTTTGCAGGGACATTGGTATCCCCAAAATTACTTGAAGCTTGTGCATTGCCACCACAACTTGATGTGGAGTCATGACCAGAAAGTGTTGGCATTGTAGCCAATTATTTCATTTTATAATTCATTTATTGTGTGATGTTATTATTAACTAATATGTCATGTCAGCTATAATCATTGTGTGTTGAATAGATTTAAATTGTAGGATTATCAAAGTATAAGATTGATCAGTAGTTAGAAGGAATAAGTATGTATTAAATATCTTACAGGCTGAGGCCTGTAAGATTTTAGCTTAGCCATACTGGGCCTTAGAGTTAAGAAATGCTTGAAATAAGTAAGTGACCAAAGAATAACTTCATGCCACAAGATTATGGGAAAAGATATACCAATGGATGATATTGTGAAAGATTAATTTTTTAAATCACAAAATGTCCTAGGGGCACTTTTTTCCCTAACACATGCCTTAACCAATGTCAATGTTAATGAGAATAAAAAACTATACACAACTTAAGAAAAACGGGGTACCCCAATATTCTTGCTGAACACAATACAAATAAGGAAAAAGAGGGTGCACACCTTCCCACACATACGCAAAGTGTTAGGAGTAGTCAGAATCACAAGATAAAAGAGGGCTCCCAGATTGAGTAAAATGAGTTCCCTATGGGAAAACTCCAGCAGGAAACCACCCTCTACTGATGATCAATTGGCAAGGCATCCATCAGACCCTAAGGATATCATTAAGGATGTGAGTATGACTATATTTGTAACTTGTGCATAGGTCTTTATAGGATTTCTGTATGCATGGGTAATCATAACTTTAATTGTAACTTTAATAAAACTTGTAAAACAGACTGGACCTTGTACTTGTAAATGTATGTGTGGTCAATATCCTTGGTCTCGGTGTGTTCCTAGAGGCTCTAAATCTGAAACAAGTAGGGGAGGTGACTTTAATTCTGTTGAGCTTTAAACTGCAGCCACCAGAGCTGAAGCCACGGTGTTAGTAATACAACATTACTAAATCCACTTTAAATAAAATAAAATGCTACAGCATCACATTGGTGTCATGTGGTGTCATACCATAATCACTATGTGCCACACTGCCAGTGTGTTATGGCTACAAACACTTGCTAAGAGGCCTTGGAAAGATCACTAAAGAAGCATGATCATTCAGTGACATACAAGGAGTCATATGTCACCTACATCCTTGCTGCCAGTGTAGAGGGGCAGTGGGTGTGGTTGAGATGGCATCATGCTTCCCTGGTTATTCAGTGTCTTGTGATGTGACTTTGAAGGAGCCCTGAAACTGTTCTAATGCACTGTGCATGATGGAAGAAACCAAGCAGCACCATTATCATGGCACTCCCTGACCTGTATTGTGTGTGTAGCTAAGGAGCCGACCCAGAGACTTCCATCACAATAAATTTGTCCTGCAGAACAAACAGCAGAAGTTAGCAGTCATTTAAAGTAGCCTGATGTGAAGGATCAAATGTTCTATGGGTAGGGATGCTACATGACAGCATCCACTTGCAGCCTAGAAAAATACAGAAGCAGCTAGCATGAATATCTGATGCTTGATAATACTGGCAAGATAGCTGCAACTGGACCTCTTCTCCCATCTTTTTGTTCTGCATTGTAATCCCATCCTAAACATCATAGTGAATCTCTCATGGAATCTCTCTCATGAATCTCTCGCGGTTAAAACGGATAACAGATTTTTATCTTTCACTGCCAACGCTAGTTGATCATTCAGGCAGCTATTGTTCTTGCTTCTCTAAGCTCTGGCAATGAAACAAAGAGAAGGATGACTCAGAAGTTGTGGTCAACTAGCTCTTCTGGGTTTTTATCATGGACCCTCTGTGCATCATTGTGCTAGACTCACACAAGTTCAACGTACTTCCCCTTTACATTTGAGCATTTAAAGCATAGATATATTGCTGCAGATTTCTAAAATGTTATTCTAGTCTCTCAGGTAAGTATATGCATTTTCAGACAATTTTTAAGGCACTGTTCAAGACAATTATTCTTTCTGAAGCTACTGTATTTCACTCCATTGTGTAAATACACATTTATCCATTTTTACAAGCTCTGATAAATGACTTTGACAAGAACTTACTGTAACTTTTAAGAAACATTGCCTACCTCAGCAAACTCACTTTTTCTAAATACACCAAATGATTCTAATATATTTGGCAGCCATACCATGGACTGTAGTTTCGTTAGATCTCCCAAGCTAAGCAGGAGCTGACCTGTCACTACTAGGAGATGGAAATCTCTAAAGATAACTGAGGGTGTTGCTTTAGTGACTTATTAAGGGGCACTGCATCCATTGACTCAGATTGGAGTCAGTGCCCCGGTAGGGCACCAGAAGGGGCATTGGACAAAATCATTTTTTCAGATTTAAAACAGAAGTCCTGATTACTTGCAACTATTAAAAAACCCATATCACTTTTCATTAGAGAAGAAGTTGTTAATGTCAGTATTTCTGGCCTAGTTCCAGTTCAGACTTACCTAAAATTTATCTTTCAGTTTCAAATGGATGTGGTAATTTTCAATGCCTCTTTTAAATTGTTGCATAGTTTTCCTGTCTGCTGTTGAACAGATGATGTGTTCCACCCCAGGTGGCTATGTTTCAGCTTTGGGACAATTGGTTCACATTCTACACACCCACAAACAGGCTGTCAGTGAAAACTCAACATTCATCACTCTAGGTATCTGCAATAACTATCCTATACTTAAAACTGTAGTTATAGTATTACAATCCCTGATGAATGGCAAATGCTGAATTGTAATGATGCCTACTTTATTTAGGTTATAAAGTGCTTTGGGATAGGTGCTCTTTGAGATGAAAGGTGCTATAGAAATATAAGATATTGTTATGTTTTGAATTAATCACTTGCCTTCGTCTCCAGAGTGGTGGAGAAAACATCTAAACACCTGGTTTTATTTGCAGTCTTGTAACTTAAAAAAGCAAAGGAAAAACAAAAAAAACAAAAACCTTCAAATTCACTGGAAAAAAAAATCATTCTCAGATTGATGCCTCAGGGCTGATCCTGCATTCCTTGCATGTCTAATATTCCCATTGAAGTCACTGAGTATTAATGGATGAGAAATGAGGTAGAAAAACAGGCCCCATGTTTATTGAAAATCAGCTAGGAACAGGTTATGATGGGATAGTGTCTGTAAACCCCTTAAAGTAGGAGGATTTAGGATAGTAACTCTGATGCACGTTTAGCTCTGTTGGTGCAAGCACCCCACTATCAGAATGCAGAGTAATTAGAGTAATCAAGATGCAGCCCCTGACTTAAACTTCAGAGGACTGTGTGAAGAGTAATAAATTCATACAAAATAAAAGTGGAAAGGATTTAGCAGTAGACTGGATTGCATATTGATTCAGATAATAGTAAAATTTATGTATATGGACACACTGGTTGTAAATCATCCACCAGGGACTCTATTTCAAATGTGCATAGACACACGCTTCACAAGAATGCCAGTGAGTAAATGAGGGTTTAAGTCAGAGTTTTGTTCATTGCATTTGTTCAGTCAGGATAGAGAGCTGGTATCATAGAAACTAGACTTTTAATCATTATTTTATATTGTGGTAGTGACTTGGACGCAGAACAAACAGATGGTCTCTGCCCTCAAAGAGATTACAAGTATAAGACAAGAAACAACATGTGGCACAGACAGACAGATGCGGTCACACAAGGAAATAATGAAACAATGTTAGGTCTTATCTACACTAGAAAGGGTTTGCCTGTAAAGCTATACTGGCAGACTCTCCTATTGGAGATGCAGCTTATACAGGGCCAGCTCCAGCATTTCTGCCGCCCCAAGCAAAAAAAAAAAAAAAAGCCGCTCCTAGAGGGAGTGAGGGACCTGCTGCCCCCGAATTGCCGCAGGTGCCGCCCCTCTCCCTTGGCCGTCCCAAGCACCTGCTTGTTAAGCTGGTGCCTGGAGCCGGCCCTGAGCTTATACCAAATTAAATAAACAATTCCAACAAAGGACCTTTCCCCTCCCAGTATAACTGCATCTACACCAGGGCTTTTGTCAGCATCGTTATGTTGTTTAAGGATGTGATTTTTTCACATGCCTAACTGACATAGCTATGCCACCAAACTTTTAAATGTAGACTAGCCCTGGATGGCATGATAGGTGGTGGTCTTAGCACACCAGCTGCTTAACTTCTTCCATCTATCCCTCTCTCCTTGGCTAATGCATGGTTGGTGCTGGGACTGATCATGGGACTCAAAGCTTGAATGAAGGAGATGAAAGAGGATTTTGTTTCTATGTAGAATTATTATTTGTATTATTGTAGTGCGTAGGAGCCCCAGTCATGAAACAGGACCCTGTTCTGTTATCAGAGTTGTCCCGTCCATAGGACGGACTGGGGCAACCGCCCCAGGCCCCGTGCTTTGGGGGGCCCCGTGCTTCGGGACGCGGGTTTCAGGGAGGCCTGGCAGGTTAGCAGGGGGCCTGGTGCCAGCAGCAATGAGGGACCCAGCCCCAGCCTGCCCTGCTCCGCTCCATCCCGCTGGCTCCCAGCGTCACTCGGGGCAGGGGTAAAAGCTGGAAAGAGGTGGGGTGGGGACAGGGCAGGGGCGGGAAGGGGAGGCGGGGGCTTGTCCCAGGCCTAGGGACGACCCTGTCTGTTATGCATTGTAAAAACACAGTTCCTTGTCCCAAACAGCTTACATACTAGTAGATATGTATTCAGTGTAATTTTAGCCCTGGCGGACCCAGGATATTAGAGAGGCAAGGTGGGTGAGGTAATATTTTTTATTGGACCAACTTCTGTTGGTAAGCAAGACAAGCTTTCGAGCCACACAGAGCTCTTCTTCAGGCCTGGGAAAGGTACTCCCAGTGTAACAGCAATATACAAGGTAGAACATATAGTTTTTTGTTTCTTGCATTGGCTCAGGAAGTATATGTTGCTTTAAGTTTTGCTTCCTTTTTCTTCATGTTGTGGAGTTTCCATTTCAGACAGCTAATACTGTACCCAACAATGGAAAATACCAAATTTAGTTTGAAGTGGAAACTACTTCTGGGTTCTACCTTCTTCTCGGAGAGTGGCACTAAGCATTCAAATCTGATCTGCAGCACAAGTGAAGTTAGGTCCAATCTTGGGGGAAAATCTTCCAGCACAAAATGAGGTCTGTATAATGGCCTGAAAGCAGAGGAGCTGGAGCATTTCTGCTGCATGTGAACAACGAGGTGTGGAAAACCCACTCCTGAGGTAGTTGAACTATCCGCAGGCTGAGGACCAGAATGCCAATGATAAGGTGGGGACATAGCCAGTGGAGCTGGAACACAGCATATCCACTAGACAAACACTTTCCTGGGTTAGAGGTGTGTGGCAGCTGTGGAGGCTACCACTGCCATGGATTGGTTCTGACAGCAGCCTATAGCTTAGAGGAGAGTAGGATTCTGTCCCTCCCTTTCTGTGGAATTCCCTGGAAAATAGACCATGTTCTCAGAACTTTGCACACGGAAGAGAATTAAACACTTGTTCTCAGCCTAGACCCTAGGGATAATTTCTCCAGATCACAAAACTATTCTAGCAGTGTTGTAGGTAGAAAAATTCTCATGACACCACAGTGAGCAGAATCAAATAAGGCCAACAATTTCCAAATTTGGACCTAACATTAGGTACCAATATCCATATTTAATCACCAAAATAGAAGTAGTCTGCTTTTCAGATACACACAGCAGGGGTGTTGCAGCCACCTGATCTCCTTTAGAATTTCCACTGGTGAAGCAACTTTCAATTATAAGATACCAACGATTACACCACTCACCTTAGATGTAGTTTGGACCCCCCCCCATAAGTGCCATAAAAGAGGGTGTGTTTGCTTTTCTTCACAGCATCTTCCTCACCCCAGCTGATTTCCCAGCAGGATCTGTTTAGGCAAAAGCCAGCCTTGAAGGTGCATCTGGGCCAAAGACTTCAGATCTATTCCAGATCCTAGACTCCAGACATAACATTCATTTTTATGTCACCACAAAGCAGTGGAAGCTTTGAAAGTTATTGCAGAGTTGGTATTATTAGTTCTCAGTGGAGACACAGTAAGTGTTTAAACACAAAAATTACCTCCCCCCCAAAAGTGGAGGCATTTTTCATTATTTACAAACTCAAACATGAGTCCATTTTTCTGAGAATTTTGCTATGTTTCTTAAATTCTTTGCTGGAAGATGACCCCTCCTTTTCCACACACACACATCTTTCCCAGTTAAAACCAGCTCATTCTCAGCAAAAGAGGGCTTCAGAATCTCTCATTTGAAATTCAGCATTTGCATTTGTCCATCTTTGCAGTTGGAAAATAGCCATTTCATTTTATAGTGAAAAATGAAATCTATGGGACACAAAATCAACAGAAACAAAATGGTACAAATTTTCATGGGAACTTTTCACCAGTTATACACAACACTGGGGGAGGGCAGAGTTGTTTTATTTCTTTTCCTATGGTGGAAACTTATGTCTCTTCTTGCATAGGTGAGAATGCCAAACAAGCAGTGAAATGGTGCAATTCCATTGGGATAGGGAAGAGGACAGCATGCAGGCGTCCATATAGTGAATTCACACATGTGTTATGCAGAGACCTGATCCTGCAAGGTGTGCAGCATCTCCTGGGAGAGGATCAATACCCACCATTCCCATTGACTTCACTCAGATTCTCAGCAACTTGCAGGATCACCTGCAGGATTCTATTTGCATCAGCTCAGAGGAATGTTATGGTGGCTGGAGCAGGTGCAGGGGAGGCTACTGTATTAACAGCTGAATTTTAGATTCTTCACAGCCCAGTGGGGAGGATTCCATGCCCCTTGGAGAAACAGTGTTAGCCTGTTTACTCAAGCTTAGCACTTGGGAAAGAACTTGGCTTCCTGATAAGATTATTTACAGTAGCACTGAAAACACATTGACACATCTTGCATCTGTATTAAAAAAATGAAAAGTAATAACCTCAAGGAAAATAAATCCAGGAATGAAATCAACAGAGATCCAATTACCAACTGCTGTTTAAAGTGATTGGCTGAAAGAAGAAAAAAAATCAAATTAACTTTAATATGATAACCATTTGTAATTGAATAGTATGTATACAGTGTCCATGGGACAGTGTGGAATTCAAATGGCCAAACTGGTGGTACTTGGAGATCAGTTGCATGGAAAGCAAGAATAAATTGCTTTTATGGGATTCTTGGTTGCACTGCTCTATTAATTTAATAGCAGACTCTGGCTTTATTATAGTAAATAACATATTCATTAAAATGTTTAAATACTCAAATAGAGATGGAGGAGACATTAGCAAGCACTCTGCCAGCATAATTAGCAAAGCAATGGCATAATTGCAGTGGGCTGGTGAATGCTAAGTGGATTATTTTGGTGTACTCTTGTACTGTACATCCATAGCATGGAGTTGAGGAGCCAAGACCACCATTAACAGAGAGGAAGTGTGCTACCTAAATACAGTCAAGCTGAGGAGTGACTGCAATCCATTTAGAAAGCCAAGAAAAATGTCTGCTACTTTGAGATGGCTATTCTACTGATGAAATGTCTTTTCTTGTCTCCCAAGATGGGACTATAGGTCAGATGTTGCACACTGACACAGCTTCACCCAGTTGGTTTTCCCCAGCTAAGGTTCTGTCCCTATAACTTCATTTTATAATACATTTCATGACAATTGTATGAGAGAGCATTAAGAAAGCAACCTCATTTTTTAACAGTCCACCCCAAACATACTGAAAATCAAAGGCCAGATTCCTTTCTCCATTGGACAGATTTTAGGTCTCTTGTGGTCCAGCTGATGAAGGAAACTTCCTGGGTAGGAGAATCCTTGGGAATTTAGGATTAGGACTCCTACACCACCTCTCCTCTTTGCCCAACACGAAGCGGGTATTGTCTGGAGAATAGTCAGGTGCTTTCCTGTGCCCCAGTGACTCAAGCCATTAGAATGGGCCATGGGACAGTTGTAGATGGTGCAATTTAGAGCAACCTTAAAGCTGTTATAATCTGAGAGAGGAGACCCACCTGGTGTTGAGTCAGATGAAGAACAGGAGTCTACAAAGGCATATTAGGCCTGGTCTACACTATGACTTTAATTCGGATTTAGCTGCGTTAATCCGAATTAACCCTTCACCCGTCCACACTACAGAGCCAGTTAATTCGAATTAAAGGGCACTTAAAATCGATTTCTGTACTCCACCTCGACGAGCGGAGTAGCGCCTAAATCGATTTTGTTAATTCGAATTAGGGTTAGTGTGGCCGCACACCACCAAATTACTGTGTTTAAATTAATGGGGTAGTGTGGCCGCACACCACCGAATTAATGTGGTTAAAAACCGAATTAATGTGCTTAGTGTGGCCGCGCACAATCGAATTTATACAACCTGTTTCCCAAATTCGAATTATCTAAATTCGGATTAATCCCGTAGTGTAGACATACCCTTAGAATCATTTCTCCCCTACTATGAAGGCAGTCTGTGGCCCTGTGCACACCAAGACACAGGGTGCCCTACTGTGCCATGACACCATGTGCTATTTGAAGAGGTGGTGGCAGTGGGCCTGCTTTCTCTTGACAGAGAAGCAGAGGTGGAGGCAAAAGCCCCTTTCTTCCCCCAGAAGTGAAATCAGGGGCCTCTCTTCCCATCAGGAGTAGCAGAGGTGGCAGCAGAGAGCCTCAGAAAGGGAGGGGTGGCTCTCGCCTCCTCCCCACTTCCCCAGGTAGCTAGACTGTATCTGTTTGGGTGGGTGGGACAGACCCACTGCACTTTTCTCCTCTTGCTACATAGAATCCTCTGCTGGGTGGTACTGGTGAGGATCCCAAAGTAGTGGGTCTTAGAGTTAACACCCTGTCATAACTATGAAGGGAAGGGTAACAGCTCTCTGTGTACAGAGACTCCAAATCCTTTTACCTGTAAAGGGTTAAGAAGCTCGGGTAACCTGGCTGACACCTGACCCAAGGACCAATAAGGAGACAAGATACTTTCAAATCTTGGGGGGGGAAAGGCTTTGGTGTGTGCTCTTTGTTTTAAGGGGTGGTTCGCTCTTGGGACTGAGAGGGACCAGACATCAATCCAGGTTCTCCCCATCTTTCTAAACAAGTCTTTCCTATTTCAAACTAGTAAGTAAAAAGACAGCAAGGCGTCTTAGATTTACTTTGTTTTCTCAACTTGTAAATGTACCTTTTTACCAGAGTGTGTATCTTTGTTTGCTGTACTTTGAACCTAAGACAGAGGGGGGTCCTCTGAGCTCTTTAAGTTTGATTACCCTGTAAAGTATTCTCCATACTGATTTTACAGAGATGATTTTTACCTTTTTCTTTAATTAAAAGCCTTCTTTTTTAAGAACCAGATTGATTTCTCCTTGTTTTAAGATCCAAGGGGGTTTGGATCTGTATTCACCAGGAGTTGGTGAAAGGAGGGTGGAAGGAAGGAGGGGGGATGGTTAACTTCTCCTTGTTTTAAGATCCAAGGGGGTTTGGATCTGTGTTCACCAGGGAATTGGTGAAAGGTTTCTCAAGGCTTCCCAGGGAGGGAATTCTTGTGATGGTGGCAGCGGACCAAAGCTAAGCTGGTAGATAAGCTTAGAAGTTTTCATGCAGGCCCCTACATTTGAACCCTAAAGTTCAAAGTGGGGATCCAGCCTTGACACACCCCATTGAGATGTATGGGGCAGTTCTCCTCAGAGCTATTGTATCAGGCAACCATCACTGTAGTGGTTACACCTGGGTCATATTTTAAGGTTTTTCTTCCCAAAGATCAGGCATAGAAACTTACTTCTTAAAAATGAAAGCTGAGATTTTAATGTAAAATAATCATGTCTCCAGAAGCTGGGGTCCTTGAAATATACAAGCCTAGATCATCTTAATCTGATCCTGTTTCCAATCATGCTCTGAGCACCAACTGGCCAAATTGCAGAATGCTCACCTAATAAATTATTTGGAGCTGGTGCTGGGGTTTCCCTACATCTGCCTGACATTAGTTCATAGACTTAGTTTTTGAACAGTTCCCCTGTGACACTTCAGTAAATCTTTGCCTACTTTCTTGAATTTGCTAAATGGATCCTGATTACAGCAATGGCTGATGCCCCAAATAAGTGTTGGGCCTGGGATTAGCAAATAGATAATTAGATACTCCACCACAACACTGTTTTTGACACTCCTTCTCACACAAAAAGATCTTCCAATAAAATCAGCCACCATGCTAGCTGATCTGAGGCCATCCCCACAATACTACTCTACTGTAGCTTCCACATTGCTCCCGCTGTTCTCCTAAAAAGCAGAAGGCAGCTGCCCCTGAGCTGTGCTTCCCCCACTTCCTTTCCCATCCTTTCTCCAGGTCACAGGCCTGTAACTGCTGCCTCCCTGGCCAGCTTCTCACTCCTCTGCCTTTACTATCCCCCAGTTGGGCTCCACTTGAGGAGGGGACTGAGTTCTGCATTGAGGCTGCTCCTGTGCTCATACTCTTTGGGGTTAACTTTCTTTAGCTTCAAAGAGGACTGAAAAGGCAGCCTGTGAGTATGCACTGATCTCAGGGCTGCTCTATACTTTCAATGAAAGGAGAAGCTTTCTTATGGGCTGGAGGCTACCAAGCTCACCTGCTCCTTTCCCCTGCCTGCACTCTGTGATGCTGCTGTACTGAAGGTGCCAGACACTCCTGCTCTCTCTCTCTCCCTTGGCTGCAGTCTATCTTGCAGCACTGAAGAAACTAGATGCCTCTGCCCCTTCCTTCCTTCCTTCTGCTCACCCCTGCTGTTTTCTCCATTGTGCAGCTGGAGAGAAGAGGGGAAAGAAAGGTAGCTGTCAAGCTGAGGTTTTGTTTGTTTAAAGAAGTAAAGAAGAGGAGATTTAACAGGTGGGGTTAGCCCCGTTAGGCCCTCATTACTCAGGACCACTGTCTAGTCACCAAAGTCACACTCTTCAAATGTGGGCGTCTAAGTATATAGTTGGGCACTTGGGTATGAATGGAGAGGCCTGATTTTCAGAGGTGTTGAGAACCCATAGCTCCGATTGGCCTCAATGTAGACTATTTGCAGTAGCAAGCATTCTGGACCAAATCCTCAGCTGGTGTAAATTGTCATAGCTCTATTTACTCCAATGGAACTACAGTGATTTACACCAACTGAGGATCTGACTCAATGTCTGTTATTAAGTGTTTACAGGATCAGACCCTTAGCCTATACTGAAAATTGCCATTTTATTTTCAGACTTTATTTCCCAAACAAATGTTAAGCAGGAAATCTAAATCCATGTCTGGGAGAGTTGGTAAGTGATTTTCAGATATTCTCTGCCTTGCTGGGCTTGGCTGTTGTGTGAAACAGTGCATGAAACTGACTGGACATGTGACCCTTGTGAGCACCAGAGAAAATTTTCATTTGGCAGCTGTCACAACTTGCTTGCTTTCTAACACAATAAACTCCATACCTCTTAGAACAACTTCCTAAGAGCACAGCACATACCAGCTGCAAGAATACATGGCAACTTGGAAATCATCCTCCACTCTTCAAAAAGCAGGAATATAAGGGTAAGAAAACAACATATTTACTCCTCTTCAAAATGATCTGCCCAGTGGAGTTACCAACAAGGATGAATTTGGCTCGTTTTCTGTTGGATAACAATGCCAGTACATCTGTTTGCAACTTGCCTCTATCCCTCACACTGTTGTGTGACTATTGTATCAAGGTCTTTGTTGAGGAATCTGTCAGTCTCTGACCTAGTCATTGCCTGCAAATTTATGGAATGGAGGAAGTAAAAATAATGAAGAAACCAAAGCTCAGAGCCTCTGATGCAGGGAGGCTGATTTGCAGCAGACCACATTCATGTAGTCTTTAAGTTGGCTTGGTTGGTTCTGGAACAGCAGTGTGGGCAACTCTCATGATTTTATCATAAGTCTTATGCTAGTTGGTATTTTTCTTAAAGCCCCAGCTCCTGGAGGCAATTGATTGCATGAGAATCTTAACTTACATTTTTTTAAAGTGAGTTTCTTGTCCTCCTGGATGCAGAGAAAAACCTGAGTGCACCCTGAAGTTCCAGAAACAAGAAGCTTAAATAATAAATAATAACAAAAAACTAAAGCATATTTTAAAAAAAAACAAAAAAGTCTCTTGTTATTTTTGAAAGCAGTTTCATTAATTTGGAGAGCCTGACTCATGATTTTTGAATGTTTGTTATGAGATGGACCCAGTGTAAAGGGTGATCCTTTGGTAACGTACAGCCCCGTGTACAGGCTTTTATGCAACTCTATCTCCCTATTGCTATAGCAGAGGAAGGGGATTGTGGGTGGAGGAAGGGGAGTGTGGCCAGTATGCCTGTTTACCATGCCAAACTTCAGATGTGTTTTCAGTTTCTTGTGGCTTTTTGTAGCTAGTGTAATTCATCTGCTTTAATTGCACGGGGAGGGAGCGAGGGAGGACAGGTTTGAATAGAGGTTGCTCTGAGATCAATGGAGTGCAAAGAAGAGTTTTAAGCCAGTTTTTGCATATACCATCCCTGATCTGTGCTCTGTGCATTCCACAATATGGCTCATAATTTTTATTTAGCTTGACAATGCCAGTGGAAGAGAAAGACACACACACACACACACACACACACACACACACACACACACACATCTAGTTGCTTCTGGCTTTCATATCAAAATCTGAATCTGTTTAGTATGTTAAAGTAGTAGCAGTTTGGCTGAAAAGTGTCTGCAGAAATCTATCATGTTTAGTTTACAATTCACTATGGGCGTTTGTTTCCCTCTGACAGCTGAGTTTGGCCCAATCAGAGCTTTTGATGTGCTTACCTGTCATTTATAGGAAGCAAGTCTCTATTGATCTCCTCAGCAGATGTCAGTCACACAGCCCATCAATAATGCTGGGAAGACATCGTGCCCGAACAGAAAAAGAAACACGAAAGGGAAAACACGTAAGGACACTTCTAATTTGCCAGCAAGTAGCTCTCCCTGGTGTAAACTCAGAAATCTGTGACTCTTAGAACATGGTTCAGGATGATTCATTTGAAAAGCCACATAGTGTGTAGTGGTTTTAAAAGGATTTAATATGAAGAAATGGCTAATGTATTTATATTTTTCGTCATCAGGTACCTACAAATGAGTTATCATAAAGTGCATACAAGGAAGAATCCAATGATTCCATTTTCTTCCTTCTGTAGACAGTTACAAAACTCCAGTACTTAATCCTTATGGTGTAACAATTCCGTCTGTCATTGTGAGAAATTGTGTAGGTGTGTACTCCCTTGTAAATTCAGAGCACGGCACTGTGACCCTTACATCAGGACAAATGAGTTAAGGCTCTGTCAAACAAAGGCAGAAACATTCAATTGCTGACATAAGTTTACTATTTTGTATAAATGTGTTTGTAGTCTGGCACCAGTATATTGTAACAAGTCCATGGCCCTCTACCACTTCATAGTTCTCGCTATGCTGCACACTATAGTTACTCAGAACTTCATGGCAGCAGAAGGGATGGAACTCAGATCTTACTGCAATGAAAGCTTGGATCCTTATTTTGTTAGCTAACGGAGAAACTATCAGAAATTAGCAATACAGGTTCTGTGAAACACAACCAAGCAGTTCTTAATTTTTCCAGTAGAGGGCAGTGGCCTTTCACACTAGTCAGTTTATTACACTAAGTTCCTTTTTGTTGTTGTTAGTGTGAAAGATAGTTTAGTTTGAGTTATAGGTTATCATTGCTAAGGTGATCAATGCTACAACTGACTATAACAGGTGGGATTTTGAGGTGGCAAGCCCCCAAAAGTTGGAATACCTACATCTTCCATGGAAATGGGGTCCATATTGTTTTCATTGTATGGAATTGTTAATATTTTATAAAAGCAGCAAAGAGTCCTGTGGCACCTTATAGACTAACAGACATATTGGAGCATGAGCTTTCGTGAGTGAATACATGCATCCGATGAAGTGGGTATTCACTCACAAAAGCTCATGCTCCAATACGTCTGTTAGTCTATAAGGTGCCACCGGACTCTTTGCTGCTTTTACAGATCCAGACTAACACGGCTACCCCTCTGATACTTAATATTTTATGTTTAAATAGCCTTGTTAATGTGGAATGAATGTAAAATTGTGGGTGCTATTTCAGGTGGAGTAGCAATACCTGACTGCTTATTCCCCAATCAACACAGGCCATAGGGACACGGGGCCTTTCACTCTGCACCTTTCTTTTTACTCCAGGGCAGTCACATGAATCAACCTCTCTCCTGCAGCTCTCCTCCTAACAGTGCTCTCTCAGTCCTTTATAGAAAACACCTGCCCCTTTCCGAGTTGGGTCTCATAATTGAACAGGGCTGACTGGCCCCAGACCATGATAGAGGCAGGCCATCCTGTTACACACACTCTGTATTTTCAGTTAATAACACTGCTCTACAGCCAAAATGCTTCTGAAATAAATGTAGTCAAACTTTACTAATTCTGGGTCACTGAGAACGAAAATGATGCTTAAATTGTTGATTGGCTCTAGTTTTCAAGATATGCTATTGGGTCAGTATATATGACCCTTGACTTGGGAATGGCGGAGGATAAGTGAGTTATAAAGGGAAGGGATCTCAATTTAAACCAGAAATGACTAAAATACAGCTTTGACTGGATCTATGAATAAATCTATGACTGGGTTTGGACAGTACTTGCTTTTTAGGCAAAACAATGAATGATGCAATCTGAAGCTGGTATTGCGTCATACATGATATGAATTGCATCATGTTATTCCTAGAAGTCATGGTTGATGCAATCATAACGAAGCTTACATCACTCTGCTGAACAAATTGCCGTTATATCAGCTCTAGAAATCATACAGTGTCGTGCTCTCTTATTTATCAGTGTTTGATTTTGCAAAGGGACACATTTCTGTTTAGCCAGAGTGAGCAGAGATGCCTCGTACTTGTGTGAACAGTGCAGATAACTTCTGCTATGTTTGTGGTGAAGTGACTTTTGCATCACAAAAACGCAGTATAACCACTATGGTTAAGAAAGCCTATCACCTTTATTTTGGCTGCAAAATTGGAGATCAGGACAAGAGGTGGGCCCCACACATATGCTGCAATACTTGTGCAACAAATCTTCGCCAGTGGTTGAACAGGAAAAGGAAATCTATGCCTTTTGCAGTGCCAATGATTTGGAGAGAGCCAACAGATCATACCAGCAATTGTTACTTCTGCATGGTGCCTCCAGTTGGCAAAGGTGTGTCAAAGAAGAAAAAGTGAACTGTGCATTATCCAAACATTCCATCAACAACATCAGCTATACGCTCAGTACCCCACGGAGAAGGACTGCCGGTTCCTGATGCACCAGAATCATTCTCACTTGAGTCAGACGAGGAAGAGGAAGAGGATGAAACTTCTGGTCCTGAACCATCAATGTCACAGGACCCACATTTTCTCCCATCCTCCTCCTCTGAACCACACCTCATAACACAAGGTGAACTGAATGACCTTGTCAGGGATTCGGAACTACGCAAGAGTAAGGCAGAGCTGTTGGGCTCCAGACTACAGCAGTGGAATCTCCTGGCAGGTGATGTTAGGGTTTCCATGTTCCGTGACCGTCAAAAGGATCTTGTCCCATTCTTCTTCATGGAAGGTGATCTTGTAGCCTGCAACAACATCGATGGTGTGATGGCAGCCCTCAACATCGTTCATGATCCAGATGAGTGGAGACTGTTCATTGATTCATCGAAGACGAGTCTTAAAGCTGTTTTACTGCATAATGGCAATGTTTTGCCATCAATTCCAGTTGGTCATGTAGTCCATATGAAGGAAACTTATGACAGCATGAAACAACTTTTGAGGTGCATAAACTATGACCAACATCAGTGGCAGCTTTGTGGCGATTTGAAGGTTGTTGCTCTCTTGCTTGGTCTGCAGACTGGATACACAAAGTACTGCTGTTTTCTCTGTGAATGGGATAGTCATGCAAGAGATTCCCACTACATCAAGAAAGATTGGCCACTCCGACAGTCATTGGAGCCTGGGATGAAAAGTGTTCAGCATCCACCACTTGTTGAATCAAGGAAGATTTTGTTACCACCCTTACACATCAAGCTGGGTCTGATGAAGAACTTTGTCAAGGCCATTGACAAAACACAAGCAGCTTTCAAGTACCTCCGTGGAAAATTTCCAAGGTTAAGTGAAGCTAAGATAAAGGAAGGTGTCTTTGTTGGTCCTCAGATTCGTGAACTTCTTCGAGATGATGCATTTGACCATGCACTGCGTGGCAAGGAAAAGACGGCATGGAAAGCCTTCCAGTTAGTGGCAATAAATTTTCTTGGAAACAACAAGGCAGACCAACTACAGGTTGTTGGTGGAAAACCTCCTCAAGGCATACAAAAGCCTTGGTTGCAATATGTCACTAAAGATACATTTTTTGCACTCTCATCTAGATTTTTTTCCACCGAACTGCGGAGCAGTGAGCGACGAGCACGGTGAGCGATTTCACCAGGACATTGCAACAATGGAGAAACGCTATCAGGGCAAATGGAGCCCATCAATGCTTGCAGACTATTGCTGGACAGTGACAAGAGATG
>NW_020664447.1:23779905-23792457 GCF_002925995.2 Terrapene triunguis
CCGGCGCGGCGCGGCCCCCGCGGCTCCGGCCCGGCCTGGCCCGGCCCCCGCGGCGCGGCTCCGGGACGGACCCAAGCCCGGCAACCCCGGGCGGAGCGCGGCTCGATTCCTGGGGGCGGGGCTTGCAGCAAGCCCCACCCCCAGGAATCGGGCCCCGCTCTTGCTAAAGCCAGCCCTGAGGTCACCTAGTGCTGGACTCCATCTTGGGATACCAGTGTTTTTTCCACTGGCTGGCATGGGGGAACCAAGCTTTGAAACAAAGGGTTCCTACCATATGCAAAAGCTATATAAGGCAAGGGAGCGACCTCATTGTGGTTCTTCTTCACTGATTCCCCACCCAAGAAGACTTCTGAAAATACCTGAGGAACAAAGACTGAACTGGGGGGAAGTGCTGGACCCAGGCTAAAGGGATTTTTAGCCTGTGAATGAAATACCTGCGGATTTTAAGCTGTAAATTAGTGCAGCTTGCCCCTTTAGAATCTGCAACCTGCTTATATCATCTCTTAAGGTGAGAATTGATCTGAATTTGATCTGTTCGCTATCCCTTATCACTTAAAATCTATATTTTGTAGTTAATAAACTTGTTTTTGCTTTGTCTAAAACCAATGTGCGTGGGAGTCATAACTTGGGGCAAAAAGCTGTTGTATATTCCTCTCCACATTAAGGGAGGGGGCGAATTTCATGAGCTTACACTGTACAATTCTCTGTGCAACGCAAAACGGTATAATTTTGGGTTTACACCCCAGAGGGAGGCGTGTACCCGAGTAGCTGGGAAGTGCCTTAGCTGAAGCCTCCCCATGCAGAGCTGATCACAGCGTCTGTATGTAACTGCAGCTGGGTGTGTCCCTAGCAGTATGAGTGCTGGTAAAAGTGAAGCTGGAGCCTGTAGAGAGCTTGGCAGCTGGTCACAGCAGTACGGTGTTAAGGGACCCCAGGATGGTGGGTCCGGGGGGCTCAGTGGTACCCCAGTTCCAAGTGGCACTCCAGGGGGAACCCGTCACAACGGTAATATTATAATAATTCACAAAGTGAAGATAAAAGACCAAATCTGAAACAAAGGAATTGGTAAAAAACATGCTGTTATGAAATGTTGCATAGAATTTAACAGAGGCATGACATGAACATTGCCCCATATCATAAGGATATAATTCTGCAATTAAAAATGATTATGAGCAGGGGTAAGAGGAGTTTTTGAGGCAGAGAAGGAACTCAGGCTAAACCAATACTTCTGGGAGAATACATGAATGGGGAGAAGAAGAGGCATGGGGTGAAATCCTGGCTCCATTAATGACAAATGTTGCTACTGATTTCAGTGTGGCCAGGATTTCATCCATTGTCATAGCGAGAGGGTCAGAGTTTAAGGGCAGAAGGGATTACCAGATTGTCTAGTCTGACTTGGCAGACAGGCCAAAAACACCACCTAGCACCTGAACACTAAGACCCACAATTAGACCTAAGTATTACAGCCCTCGGGAGACTAGACTATTATGTTCCACAGGCAGAGAACTGGTGGGACTATGGTGCACTGGTGCCAAGGCCTCAGAACAGCAGGGAAATGATTGAGAGAGATATACACAGATAATCTTGGCAAGTCACCTGGATGCACACATTGTAGAAGAAGATTAAAAAAAAGCCCAAGGTCCCTGCCAATCTGACTTGAGGGGGAGAAGGGGGGATTCCTTCTCTATGCCACATATGGTGATCAGTTAGGCCCTTAGCATGTGAGCAAGAACCAGCAGCCAACCACCTTAGAGAGAGAATGTTTAGTGCCACTTCAGAGCCCTGGCCTTCCCAACCCAATGCCCCATCTCCAGCTGTGGCCATCCCTTATGCTTCACACAAAGGAGATCAAAAGCAAGCAAATGAAGAAACCCAAGAATACATTGTGGGGAGAGGGGAATCCCTTCACAACCCCTTCATGTGGCAGGCTGAAACCCTGTAGCATGAGCTTTTAGGTACATGAGACATACACAGGAAGTGAGCCCCAGTGCTGCTGGAACATTAAAATTGAAAATCAGACCTGAATGAACACCCCTAGATTCAAACTCTCTCAACTTTTGGAAAAATTGGACTTGGATACATACTTCATGGCTTCCAATTATCTCTGCTAGAAGATAATAGCAGATGGTTTTTCGCACATGGATAATTATTTATTTTCAGTGCATTCAACCCACTTCATTTCCTATGATACTCATCTCCATTGGATAGGAACACCCTGAAAAGACTGATGTATTAAGCCTCACAACATCCCTGTTGGGTGGGAGACTATTAGCCTCATGTTCACAAAGAGATGAAGTAATCTGAGCAAGATCACACAGGTAGTGTGTGTGGCAGAGTCAGATATAGACTCCAGAACTCCTGACTTCCTGGTCTTATGTCAAAACCAGAAGACCATCCCTCCATCTTATTAGGATGGGTTTATGTCAGAGATTAAAGGTAATCTTTGATACATTTTAGCTCCTAGTACCGTATGTGGAAATTCACATGCATGCATAAAAAGGGAACAATGCAAAAACGTGTCTATATTTCTAGAGGTAAAGATCAAGGCGTATAATAACTCATGCTATCATGAGGAATGTGACTCATGCTAGTTGTCTTGACTGACTGTTGTGATACTGGTAGGATGACCAGATCTTCTGATTTTATAGGGACAGTCTTGATATTCAGGGTTTTGTCTTATTTAGGTGCTTACTTCTCCCCGGTTCCGATTTTTCATACGTGCTATCTGGGTCACCCCAGATACTGGCTATGGCAAGAAGCTCCTATTTGCCCTTAAATACTGTTGACCAAAGACAGCCTGGTTGCTTGACTTTCTGTTCAGCAAACAACATTGGGACAGATCCTCAGCAGGTGGAGCTACAGAAATATACACCAGCTGAGCATCTGGCCAAATATGCACCTCAGGTGAAATCTTATCCTGACTCCACTGATTTTAACAGGTCATCATTTCACCCTCCTTTTTAGGTTTGACCACAACTACAGGTCAGACAAGTTAGTTTAGACAGAAGATCTTTTCGTGGACATAGGATCAATATCAAAACAGCAGCATTACTCAGTAAAGAGGAAGGCGGGAGTCTGAAATGGATAAATGAGAAGCAACTGGAGTAGAGGTGGTTGGGAATTTTTTTGATAAAACTTGTTTTCAATCAGAAAATGCCAGTTTGTCAAAACTGAAACTTTTTATGAAAACAATTTTCATTAGGAGGTTTTCTCGGGTACAGGATGGAGGGAGAAAGAGCAAGATATCCAAGAATATCTAATAGCCTGGTGGTTAGGGCACTCGCCTCAGATGTGAGCGACCCAGGCTCGAATACCATCTCCCAATCAGGCTATTCTGGGTAGGGACTCTCTTTCTCATAAAAAAATTCAAAGGGTCAATTTTTCATTCTGATGCAGAATGAAACCAAATGTTAACACCTCAACATTTTTCATGAAACAAAAGTCTTGTTTTCTGGCCAACCCTAATCTGGAGTAGGAATACCTTTGAATTCTGAGAACAAAGCAGGCTCCAAAGAATGTACAGAATAGTGATTTTAAACAACTTTGACCTTGAGGGCACGGGATGGAGGGAGAAAGAGCAAGATATCCAAGAATATCTAATAGGCTGGTGGTTAGGGCACTCACCTCAGATGTGAGAGACCCAGGCTCGAATACCTACTCCATAAGTACACTTATGCTATATAATGCATTTCTTTGCTTTGAGATTGCTAGTGTATTAACTGTGATGGGAGTTATAAGAGGGAAAGCTTAATGAATTGTCTGTTCTAAAAACATCCCAGAGAGAGAGAAATAAAAATAAGAGACCCAGTTCTATTGTAGTTTATCTAGCCCACCCTAATCCCATGCTGTTTCCTGTTTCACTTCTGGGTTACACTTCTCATTATGTTCTTTGCTAACTTATTAAACTCTTGTAAATAATATTAATGTTAAACATGAAGGATTTGCTCCGGGGCTTTCATAAGAGATGAATAAGGGTATATGTTATGTGAAGCTGCATTCAATATTTGTTTTTGAATAGTACAGCAAATTATCCTTGTGGAACTATGTGCCACTGATCATTATATAAGACTAGACTATCTCAGTCTGGAGAGAGTCTTTAACATTACACCTCACTTTTGCATACAGTTTGGGTATAGCTGATTCTTGACTTAAATACTTTGCAAATAATACTTTGCATCCAAAGATGCCAAAACACTTAACAGATACTAATTCTGCTTCAGAATATGACTGTGAGGTATGAAAATATTATACTGCCAATTTTACAGAAAGTGAAATTGAGACATAGTAAGGATAAGACATACATTTTCATAAGCATCCTCTAATCTTGGGTTTCTCAGTTTTTGGGTGTCCAATATGAGGCACCTTGGGCCTGATCTGCAGAGTTGCTGAGCCTCTTGTGACTGCCAATGAAGTACATTGGAGTTGTAGCTACTCACAAGTCTCACAATCAGTCCTAGTGGAGATATACAAAAAGGAGTTGATGTAGTCAGATCAGCAGACTAAGAAGATTGTTTTAGCAGCCACAGTTTGGATGGATTAGAGGGACTTAAAAGCAATCAAGCATTATGTGCATCAGGGAGGTCGGAGAGAGAAGTGGTTGTAGTTATCAAGATTGGAGATGATCAAAGTGGGCAAGACTGTTATCTATCAGGATAGAATAGAAGGTTTGGATCTTCAAAATGTTGTGGAAGAAAACCCAACAGAATTTGGCCACTATCTGGATGCAAACTGCCAATGTGAGGGAGGACTTGACCAAGACCTACATGATACTCTTGTTTTTCCTCTAATCTGGATCTTCAGTAGTTAATACATAAGACAATATAACAAATGACATATTTGTTTATGTAGGCCACACAGTCAAAAATGCTACATTGCAAAAGCAGGCACTTTGTATAACACACACAAAACTAATCCTGAGCTCTGTGAATAAATGCTTTACATATTCCCTATGTCAGCAACTGCATTTTTCAATCTATGGAAAAGTAAGAAAAGGAATTCTGAAATTTCCAGTAAGAAGTGAGAAATTATTTGGATTATGACACAAGACAACATTTTCAAAGATAGAAAGTAAGCATCCGCCTTTGTGAGTCAGGATCTCAGTGGACCATCTGATGTAAAGTACAATTAATGATAACTATAGTACAGTATATGCACTATAATGTCTTCATTCTGCTAGCTGACTGCATTGTTTCAATTACTAGAGCAAAATGCATAAAACAAGTTCTTCAGCATCCAATAAAATCTCTGCCAATTGATTAACCACAAAAACATATGAGTACAATTAATTTTCGGTGCATAATTGTAAATGAAAAAAAAAAGTGACCAGGCTAACATCTTCAATTTCAAATGTTAACTAATAAAAAAAGGGCTACATTTTCTGCTGATGTAAATTGGTGCAGCAACACTGACATCAACCCTCGGTATTTAAGAAAACAAAAGCAGCCAGTCTTTAGGACTCAGCTTTCTTCTTTAAAGAAGATAAACTTAAGCATGAAGTTGTGACGAGTTTGTTGGCAGTTATCACTATTGCATATGTTAGTGTTAGGATGTGCAGGGGGTTTCTATACATGATAGGAGAGCATCAAACAGGCAACAAAAGTATGCTGGAAAAAGTTCCTGAGAGCCAAGCAACAACTGAGGTTTATTGCTCTAGTATCACATTCTATGGTGTGTTAGTGCATGTTTTCAATCTCTTCTTCCTTCTCCTCTGATTATTCTGATAAGGAAAATACTTAAAAGTGGAAATAGGCTGAAGTGATTTTCAGATTGCGTTTGAAGTTCAGATATGAAACCAAATCAGACTGAATATGGGATCAAATTCAGTTCTACTGAAATCTCATGAACTTTCACATGAGATTTCAGTGCACACTGCTGTTTGGGTTATTTCTGTCATTTTTAATGATGAAATTCTATCACAAGTGCTGTTCTCATCATATCTTGTCTACATCAAACAGGAACTAGAAATTAGGTTCTCCTGAATTTGTATCCATCTAGAACCAAAACACGCAGGGGTAGGAGTTGGATTTGGGGATTTGGAGCCAAGCAGTTTTCTGTTGCTCTAGTTACAACTAAGCACAACCATGATTTCATCCTTCACAAAAGTATGTAGCAGGCAAGACGGTAGATCAGAAAGACACAAATAAGAATGTGGACTATATAGCACTATTTGTTAAGGCTTTCCTTGCATTAGTGCAGTGTTTCCCAAACTTGGGACACTGCTTCTGTAGGGAAAGCCCCTGGCGGGCCAGGCCAGTTTGTTTACCTGCCGTGTCCGCAGGTTCGGCCTATCGCAGCTCCCACTGGCCACGGTTCGCTGCTCCAGGCCAATGGGGGCTGCGGGCCGAGGGATGTACTGGCTGCCGCTTCCCACCGCCCCCATTGGCTTGGAGCAGCGAACCGCGGCCAGTAGGAGCCGCAATCGGCTGGACCTGCGGACGCAGCAGGTACACAAACCGGCCCGGCCCGCCAGGAGCTTTCCCTACACAAGTGGCGTCCCAAGTTTGGGAAACACTGCATTAGTGAATGCATCCTAACACTACACTTGTCAGGTAGCTAAACCCTCTTAACCTCCTTTCACTTGAAATCAGTGTGATGACTCATGTAAGAAACATCTCACCAATGAGAATAAGGGGTTTACAGTCAGGTCCTTACCAGTTAAAATATGTTACCAACTTTATGAGCAGGATGTAAGTTTTGAAAGGTAACAGAATCTAGTTTCAGATGGACTCCATGGTATTGCAGTTACCATTGTTGTGGTTTGTTAAGGGTTTAGGATTCCTACGTTTTCTCTGAGCATTTATATGTCCCATTGTTGATGTAGCTCAGTTATTCTGAATTATGATGGTCTTTATCCAACATGATAGCTATAGTACTTTTGAGACTGTATTGTTGTTTTCATCATCTGATCTTTCAGCTGTACGTTGTGTTTCACTTTGAAGTGTAATATTTTATTTGATGTTTTCTTTGGCCTAGTCTTTCTCTAGGTTCTTATGGATCAATCACTGTAGTATCTGAGCATCTCCCACAAGTAGAAATGACAACAATGATCTCTCTCTCTCTCTCTCCTGTTAACAAGATGCAGGCTTGGGCTTTTTTAGATAAAGTATGGAAGCTTGGGTAATATTGTGGGAGCTGGATACTGTATTTACAATGGGCACACTTAAGAAATTAATTCCTGTGTTAGAGATGTTCCCTATTTCAGCAATAGTCCATCTACTTCAATGTGGAATGCCACTGGAACAATAAGATCTCTGCAACTGAAATAAATATTTTAAATGTGCCCACTGTAGCTCTGAGTGGGGCGAGGTTCATGTTGGAAGAATTTCATCCATTTGAGATGCTCTGATGATGATGCCTGGGGACGTTGTGGAATTCTATCCTTCCCTAATATTTTGCACTTCTATAGCGCCTTTCATCTGAGGATCTCAAAGCAACTTACAAAAACCCATTCATTTTAGATAGGTAAGGATTATATATATGTTATAGATAGGGAAATTGAGGCAGAGAGAAATGAAGTGGGCCAAGGCCTCTAAGCAAGACAATAGCAGAGTCAAAGATATAACTCAATAGTCCCAACTCCTGCGGTATTGAAACAGAATAAAAATTTGACACAAGAGAATTAAGAAGTTCAGGCAGTGACAGAGTGCTAAAAGATGATAGATTGATTCTTACTGGGCTGTGGGTATTTCAAAAATTCTCTTATTTTGAATGTTATAAATTAATGGTTGTCCAACTAAATTGTAAATCCTGTTTATTTATTTTTAATGTAATGTCTAAAGCAGTGAAGTAACTGGATTAATTTGACAACTTGCTGCATTGTCTAAGTGCTAATTATTTTCTTGAAAATCATAGCTCTGATAAAAATCTCTAATCCTCTTTTGAAGTTACTAGATCTGCAGCTATGTGTTAATCACTCAATTTTCTTTCATTTTTTCTTTATATTCATTTGCTATTTTTATTTGGTTTCTGAATCTGCCTTTTATCAGAAAATTGATGCAAGAATAGACTTCATCTTTGCATCCCTAATGTCTTTTGGAGGAATACAATAGGTTCTATTGAATTCTGAATCATTAGCCGATAACAACACAACTCTGAATGTTGCAAGCAAATCAGCTTTTCTTTGCTATTTTTGAACTGAAGAGCAGCAGGAGATAACCATATGCAGTCAGTCCAGGTAAGTGACATCTCTTGTAAAATTACATCTTTACCTCAGTCATCCATTAATTGATGCCAACACACCTCAACTGCAGAAGGTTGGTACTTTATAAAGCAGTCTGATTTACAGGCAACAACTTGGTTAATAACTAACAATAAAGCATATAATAATTAAAACTGCATGCGGTGGAGAATTTCTAGCTGTAGCTTGAAATATGCAAGCAAGCATCTCCCCTTACTGCAGCCTCTTTCTGCCAACACACCGGCGTATGCACTGATGAACTCAACATGTCTTTACCATTCCAGCATCAGGATGGATAATCCCCACTTCATAGGAGTTTGAGCACAGAGTGCATCTTGCTAGAAGCCAGGGTAATTTTGTCTGCAGCACAATGGATATTGGAAGACATCTTGACTCAACTCCTTCCTCATTCCTATTCCTCTGACCTTTATCTCATTCAAAACTCAATAATGAATTACTTAAGTGCCAATAGCCTTTAATACCTATTAATCAAGCAGCTCTAGTTAAAAGGACCATTGCTTGTTCAGTCTCCAAAATCCATACAATCTGCTCTTCTAGCAAATGTTTCTGAACTATTTTTATGTGCCTGAAAACTGCTGTGAATCACAGACTGCTAAGGGCACTTAACTGCCAAACTCCCATGTAGAGAGACAAGGTGGGTGAGGTAATAGTTTTTGTTGGACCAACTTCTGTTGGTGAGAGCTCCCTCACCAACAGAAGTTGATCCAATAAAAGATATTACTTCATTCACCTTGTATCTGTAATATCCTGGGACCAATACAGCTACAATACTGCATGCAAACTCCCATGTAGCCTGGAACTGGCACTGTCCACTCCTTTCCACTCCATGAGTTTGGTATGTAAGTACAATGGGTCAAATGCTCCTCAGAGGTAATTCACTGTGCACTGGTGCCGTCCCATGGATTTCAATGCAGTTACAACTTGGTATAAAACAGAGGAAAATTCACTAACTTATACCAAAATATTAATACCCATATAGTCCCGCTTCCTGTACTAAACTATATATGTGTCTTAGGCCTGGTCTACACTAGGCTTTTATGTCGACTTTAGCGCCGTTATATCGAATTAACCCTGCACCCGTCCACACCAGGAAGCCATTTAGTTCGACATAAAGCTCTCTTTAAATCGATTTCTGTAATCCTCCCCAACGAGAGGAGTAGCGCTAAATTCGACATGGCCATATCGAATTAGGCTAGGTGTGGATGGAAATCGACGGTAATAGCTCCGGGAGCTATCCCACAGTGCACCACTCTGTTGACGCTCTGGACAGCAGTCCGAGCTCGGATGCTCTGACCAGCCACACCCCCGGGAAAATTTGAATTCATTTTCATTTTCCTGTCTGGGCAGTTTGAATCTCAGTTCCTCTTTGGACATCGAGGGGAGCTCAGCAGCAGTGGCAACTATGCAGAGCTCTCCAGCAGAGATGGCCGTGCAATCTAATAGAAAGAGGGCCCCAGCATGGACTGATCGGGAAGTCTTGGATCTCATCGCAGTGTGGGGCGATGAGTCCGTGCTTTCAGAGCTGCGCTCCAAAAGAAGGAATGCTAAGATCTACGAGAAGATCTCCAAAGCCATGGCAGAGAGAGGCTACAGCCGGGATGCAACGCAGTGCCGCGTGAAAATCAAGGAGCTGAGACAAGGCTACCAAAAAACAAAAGAGGCTAACGGACGCTCCGGATCCCAGCCCCACACATCCCGTTTCTACGAGGCACTGCATTCCATCCTAGGTGCGGCCGCCACCACTACCCCACCCCTGACCGTGGACTCTGAGGATGGGATATTGTCCGCGGCCGGTTCCTCCGACATGTTAGCGGACGGGGAAGATGAAGAAGGAGATGAGGAGGACGAGGCAGTCGACAGCGCTGGCACCGCTGATTTCCTCGACAGCCAGGAGCTCTTCATCACCCTTACCGAGATCCCGTACCAACCGTCCCCATCCCTTACCCCGGACACAGAATCAGGGGAAGGATCAAGCAGTAAGTGCTGTAAACATGTAAACATTTATTTAAAACAGAACGGTAATATTTATACTATTAACAATGTATATTTATAAAAGTTCTGTAAACTAGTAAAAAAATAATCAGGTACAAAACAGGAATATTTACAAAGGTAACAAATGGGTTTTCATGATTTCTCTGTCTTGGGCTCTTCTCAATTTAGTCCCAAGTGTTTTAAAAAATTTTCACAATGTCCGTTACTCCATGATTCCCAGGCCCAAGACGCTCCACTCCATAGTCCCAGTGCACCTACGCGAAAATCCGGTCAATGTGGCCGGGGATCGACGAGAAATCCTCGTAGGAGAACTCCTCGTAGGTCTCGTGGAGGTAGAGCTCAAGCCTGTTGATCAGGTTCCGGGGTAGGGCGATCTTAGTGGGCCCTCCGTGGTAGCAGACATGCCCCCTCCACGCCACAATCAAGTACTCCGGGATCATGGCCCGACATAGCATGGCGGCATACGGCCCCGGTTTCTGCATGCTTTCCCGCAGCATGCGTTCTCTCTGGGTGTCCGGGATCCTCAGAAGGGTGATGTCGCTCATGACGCCCTGCTTTGAATTAGGGAGGGGAATGTTAGTATTGGGACTGCTTTACAGCCACGCGGTGGAGGGAGAGGGGCAGCATACAGGGATCTTTCCCTGGGACAGCCGCGAGGGGGTGGGACAGGGGCAGAGTTGATGCTGTCCTGATTGCTGGCAGCAGAGACTGGCATTGCTTTCAATGTGAAAGGAGGCCAGTGCTACTGCTGGAGTTTTAAGCAGCCACAAGTCTGCGGCTTACCATTATTGCCCGCTCCAGAAGTTCAGGTCTCCAGCCACAGTTCTCTGAACACTCCAAGACCTCCGCAAGTCCACAGGCACTGAAGGCGACGGCCGAAAATTCGACCTTGTCCTGAGTGCGCATGTGAGAGGTTCAGTGCATGGTCTTGTTCACAGAGAAAGACTAGGTTCTTTGTATACAATTTCATTTATCTGTCTCAGGAATTCACTCCCTTTTCACAATTCACACAGACACATCTGCGACTGTCTCCCAACCCAGCCTCTCAGCACACTCCCAGAGGCTAGCGCAGA
Source organism: Terrapene triunguis (assembly GCF_002925995.2). NCBI lineage: Eukaryota > Metazoa > Chordata > Testudines > Emydidae > Terrapene > Terrapene triunguis. The sequence goes on from NW_020664447.1 coordinate 23,791,168, forward strand.
TTAGGCGGAGGAAGAAGAAGACGCGTGAAGACATGTTCTCAGAACTAATGGGATGCTCCCGAGCCCAGGCAGCCCAGCAGACACAGTGGAGGGAGAACTTGTCACAAATGCACCGAGCAGTCATGGAACGGGAGGAGAGGTGGCGTCAGGAGGACCAACAGGCTACTGAAAAGCTGCTTGGACTAATGAGGGAGCAAACGGACACGCTCCGGCGCCTTGTGGATGTTCTGCAAGACCGGAGGCAGGAGGACAGAGCCCCGCTGCAGTCTATCTGTAACCGCCCTCACCCGCCACCAAGTCCCACACCACCCTCACCTAAAGTCCAAAGAAGGAGGGGCGGCAAGGGACGTTAAAACTTTCAGTCAACCCCTGCAGACTGCTCTAGCACTAGAAGGCTGACATTCCCCAAAATTTCATAAGTCCTTTCCCACCCACCTCACAGAAGCCCCCGTCCAAGTTTCACACCCCACGTTTCATGTCTGGTTCGCAATAAAATGTTTGTTTCTGTCCATTACTGTTTCAGTCAGGTTCTTTTGAGGGAGAGTCTGTCTGGAGGGGGGGAAGGGGCTTGGTAATTGGACAGGACAGTGACCTTTAGCAGGGTACAGAGGCGGTGTCAGGTCCAGCATCAGGACACATACACAGTGCAGTCACTGGTTACCCTGGTCAGTCTGGGAGGTGTTTTTCATGTTCTCCATTGAAATAACCAGTCCACCAGTGCGGAGCCTGTCATTCCGGGAGTTTAGAAGCATCATTTGCATCAGAACACTGAACCCGCCCCCCGCCACAGTCTGCGTCCCCGGTTTAAAATATTCCCGCGAAAACAGCAATACAGACAACGGTGTTCATTAACAAAATCGAAATGATTTTATTTTTTGGGAAGGGGAAGGGGGTGAAGGGGGTATGTAACTGGAGAGGATAGTCAAAATGAACTGGGTAAAGAAACGGGGGCAGGTTCAGCTTCTCTGTCCACAAACTGAAAAGTCACTGGTTGCCCTGCTCACTCAGGAACCTAGCTTTCAAAGCCTCCCGGATGCACAGGGCGTCCCGCTGGGATCTTCTAATGGCCCGGCTGTCTGGCTGGACGTAATCAGCAGCCAGGCTATTTGCCTCTAGCTCCCACCCCGCCATAAAGGTCTCCCCCTTGCTCTCACACAGATTGTGGAGCACACAGCAAGCTGCAATAACGATGGGGATATTGGTTTCACTGAGATCACAGCGAGTGAGTAAGCTTCTCCATCTCCCTTTGAGACGGCCAAAAGCACACTCCACCACCATTCTGCACTTGCT
>NW_020664447.1:23792857-23793249 GCF_002925995.2 Terrapene triunguis
TGGGGGGGGGGGGTTGCTCTGTGACTTTGTGGCGGGGGAGGGCAGTTACAGATCTTATGCAGCGGTCCTTATCCTGGCTCACAGATCCACGCAGCAGGGGATCTGTAACCCTACCCCCCCTGCCAGAAAGTCACATAGCCGACACATACACACAGTCCCCCCCAGGAGTGCTGGCAGGCTCCATTGAAATAACCAGTCCACCAGTGCGGAGCCTGTCATTCCGGGAGTTTAGAAGTATCATTTGCATCAGAACACTAAACCCGCCCCCCGCCACAGTCTGCGTCCCCGGTTTAAAATATTCCCGCGAAAACAGCAATACAGACAACGGTGTTCATTAACAAAATAGAAATGATTTTATTTTTTGGGAAGGGGAAGGGGGTGAAGGGGGTATG
>NW_020664447.1:23793349-23795349 GCF_002925995.2 Terrapene triunguis
GAACACTAAACCCGCCCCCCGCCACAGTCTGCGTCCCCGGTTTAAAATATTCCCGCGAAAACAGCAATACAGACAACGGTGTTCATTAAAAAATCGAAATGATTTTATTTTTTGGGAAGGGGAAGGGGGTGAAGGTTGTATGTAACTGGAGAGGATAGTCAAAATGGACTGGGTAAAGAAACGGGGGCAGGTTCAGCTTTTCTGTCCACAAACTGAAAAGTCACTGGTTGCCCTGCTCACTCAGGAACCTAGCTTTCAAAGCCTCCCGGATGCACAGGGCGTCCCGCTGGGATCTTCTAATGGCCCGGCTGTCTGGCTGGACGTAATCAGCAGCCAGGCTATTTGCCTCTAGCTCCCACCCCGCCATAAAGGTCTCCCCCTTGCTCTCACACAGATTGTGGAGCACACAGCAAGCTGCAATAACGATGGGGATATTGGTTTCACTGAGATCACAGCGAGTGAGTAAGCTTCTCCATCTCCCTTTGAGACGGCCAAAAGCACACTCCACCACCATTCTGCACTTGCTGAGACGGTAGTTGAACAGTTCTTTTTCTGTGTCCAGGGCGCCAGTATAGGGCTTCATGAGCCAGGGCATTAGCGGGTAGGCTGGGTCCCCGAGGATGACTGTAGGCATCTCCACATCCCCAAGAGTTATTTTGTGGTCTGGGAAGTAAATACCTTCCTGCAGCCGTCTAAACAGACCAGAGTTCCTGAACACGCGAGCGTCATGAACCTTGCCCGGCCATCCGACGTAGATGTTTGTAAACCGTCCCCGATGGTCCACCAGTGCTTGCAGCACCATTGAAAAGTAGCCCTTTCTATTGATGTACTGGCTGGCCTGGTGGTCCGGTCCCAGGATAGGGATGTGAGTCCCATCGATAGCCCCTCCGCAGTTTGGAAATCCCATCGCGGCAAAGCCATCTATGATGACCTGCGCGTTTCCCAGGGTCACTACCTTTGGGAGCAGTACCTTCACGATTGCCTTGGCTACTTGCATGACAACAACCCCCACGGTAGATTTGCCCACACCAAAGTGGTTCGCGACTGACCGGTAGCTGTCCGGCGTTGCAAGCTTCCAGAGGGCTATGGCCACTCGCTTCTGGACAGTGAGGGCTGCTCGCATGCGGGTGTCCTTGCGCTTCAGGGCAGGGGACAGCAACTCACAAAGTTCGAGGAAAGTCCCCTTCCGCATGCGAAAGTTTCGCAGCCACTGGGATTCATCCCAGACCTGAAGCACTATACGGTCCCACCAGTCCGTGCTTGTTTCCCGGGCCCAGAATCGCCGTTCAACAAAATCCACATGCCCCATTGCCACCGTGATGTCCTGGGCGCTGGGGCTCGTGGTTTCTGACAGCTCTGTGCCACTCTCCGACTTCAGGCTCTCACGGCGGTGCCGTAGCCTCCTCGCCCGATTTCTCTGCATCTGCCTCAGGGAAAGGTGTATGATAAGCTGCGAGGTGTTGAGAACGGCCACAAGTGCAGCGATGGTCGCAGCGTGATCCATGATCGCAGTGCTGTGGCGTCCGCGCTGTCACTGACCAGAAAAGTGCGCGAACTGATTTCCCGCCGGCGCTTTCATGGAGGGAGGGAGGGCGTTAGTGACGGACGGATGACGACAAATTTTTTTTACCCAGAAGGCATTGGCGGCTCGACCCAGAATTCCGATGGGCAGCGGGGACTGCGGGAACTGTGGGATAGCTGCCCACAGTGCACCGCTTCCAATATCGACGCTCGCCCCGTTAGTGTGGACTCACAAAGTCGAATTACTGTCCTTAGTGTGTCCTTAGTGTGGACACACACGTTCGACTTTGCAATATCGATTCCACATATTCGATTTAAGTAAAATCGAATTACCCTCGTAGTGTAGACATACCCTTAGTGTGCTTTTGTAGAGCCTTCCATCTGAGGATCTTAAATAACATTACAAACAAAAGGGTATGATTCTGTCAGGTCCGGCTCTGGCTTTCTGGCCGCCCAAAGCAAAAAAAAAAAAAAAACCC
>NW_020664447.1:23795449-23808648 GCF_002925995.2 Terrapene triunguis
CTAGCAGGGGGAGGGGGAGGGAGCGGGGGGAGAGAGAGAAGGGGGGCGGCCAGGGCTTCAGCGGGGCGCTACCACGCGGCCCCTCCTGCTGTGCCCCCTGCCGGGAGGGCTCCGCACCACTCCGGTCGGCTGGGAGGGAAGGACGCGGGCTGCCCTGCCGGGCTTGCTGCAGGGCGCTCCCGTCCTCCACACCGCTGCCCCCTACAGGGCGGCCGGAGCGGAACAACAACAACAACAAAAAAGCGGCCGTGTCGCCCTAGGATTGGGCGGAATGCTGCCTCCTACAAGCTGCCGTCCCAAGCACCAGCTTGCTCGGCTGGTGCCTAGAGCCAGCCCTGGATTCTGTTATGACACTGGTTTGACACCAGTACAACTCTATTGACTTCAGTTGAGTCACTTCTGGTTTACACCAGTTTGAGATGAATTCAGGTTTATTTATTTATGTGTTTATATGGTACTGATTTCCATAGTATCTTTGTGCCTCACAAACATTAATAGGGAACTGAGGCACAGACAGATGAAATGAGATGAATAGAACACAGGTCTCCTGGCTCACATTGCAGAGTTAACCTATACACCACACTTATGTGAACTTTTCAAGTTAAAGTAAAAGAGCTCTCGTTATTTAATGCACCAAGCTCAATTGTAATAACTGCCAATTCATTGGTTTTTTTATACCACTACAGTGCTGGAAGGAAACAAAACTTGATTACTATTCAGATGGTGTCCTCCAATCAAAACTGATGCTAGCAACTGATATCCATTTTTATACTTGATTAGCAGAATCTAAGACTCTTGGCTTGTACACTATGAGCCTCTGAAACAGATGCTAAAACCCCCTTCCTTCTGTGTACGCTGTATCCTTATGATGATATCCCATTGTATTGCTCTGGGAACACTTTCCATACCTCGCGGTCTCTCTCATGTTTTCCTAGCAGTCACAGAAAAATAAAAAGATGCAATATTCCAGCTCCTGCCAGCTGTTTCCATCTGCCTCAAGAAATAACCTTGCAGGCAGAATCCAAAAACCAAATGACAACAGCCTCAGCTGGCAGAAGGTGACCTATTTAAGTGCCATTTCATCCTGAAATAACTTCAAAAGATTTTCCCATATCAGGCATTCTTTACCCTCCCACTTATCGAAACTCTGCTCTTCATGACGCTGAACAAAGGCAGAAGGCTAATAGACTGCTAACCCACTGCTACCCAAACTCTAAGGGCACTGTTCTGATCTCATGTACATCATGTGAGAAAAGAATCAGGCTATGAGCCACAAACTGAGACCCACACACAACAGGTTCATAGATTTGTAGAGTTTAAGGACACAAGGGACCAATTGTGATCTCTAGCCTGACCTTGTGTATATCACAGGCCATAGGATTTTACCCAGTGACTTCTGCATCATGCCTAATAGCTTGTGGTTGACCTTGCCAGGTCTTTTAGAAAGACTTCCTTTCTTTCACCTTCCTTCTTCTGAAACAAAAATGTGAGGTGAGAAGTGCAAAGTGTGTGTATTTGGCATGTGGGTGGGAGTAGTAGGGTACAAAAATCCCACTTCAGTGTCCATTGAAAACCGAATTATATTCATTAATAAGTGACACTTGTGCTGCAGGCTTCATGGACTGGGTTAATGTCAAAAGGTTAGATGCCAGATTCTGATTTTACAGAAGCTTCATATTGCTGTAACTTCACTGGCTTGAATAAATGGAGTTACTCCCAATTCACACTAGCGTGGATGGATTTACCCATACATTCCAATGAGATTTGCGCTCAAATCACCAGGCACTTTTAGAAAATACTACCGTAGTAGTCTATTTGATTTCATACAGGAATTACCTCACCATCCTCTGTTATCAGCGAGTAATGGGATCTCATTACCTGTGGAATAATATGTACTAGGTTAGAGTCCTCAAAATCTCTGATCATCCTAATTTTAAATGAAATTTAGTAAACGAAAGACTCTTTCTTTAATTCATCAGGAAAATGTTGCATGTACAATATTTTATATGATACTCAAGAAATATCATATACAAGTTATGCAGTTACTTTACTGCTGCCTTTAGGTATTATCAAGAGCTAAATAACATTAGAATCATATTTTAATGGGGATGCTAAATTCTTCCAGTTGCACCAGGGTAAATCCATGGTAAGTGCCATTGATTTCAATGAGTACAGGATTCCCAGGGCAACAAGGTCTAGTAATGGATTGGGTGCTGGCTCAGGTGACTTGCATTCTATTACCGGCTCAGTCACTGACCTGGTGTGTGACCCTGGGCAAATCACTTCACCTCTCTGTGCCTTGGTTTTCCCTCTCACCCTTTGTCTGTCTTGTTTATTTAGACTGTAAATTCTTTGTGGCAGTATTTGTTTTTACAGTGTCTAGCATAATGGGTCCTTGATCTCATCTGGGACCCCTAACTCTACCATAATACAAATAATAATGCTAAGTCATAAGTCTCTAAATGGTTCACATCACCCTTCAGAACATTTATATGCATCCCTTCCACTTGTGTGAATAGGGATTTATATGTAAGTCCTTACTTCATTAAAAGGAAAACAGATTCTCCATTCCTAACTCAGGAAAAAATACCAACATGCAAAAGAAGATAACCAGTTGTATAGAAATTGCCTTGTCATTACGAGGGTCACATTTACCTGCCTTGACACTTATAGTGCAGCAAGTTGCAGAACTTGGAATAGCAACAAAACCTCTGAGAAATAAGGGACACTATTCATACATAACAGTGATGAAGAAGTTTGTCCCAAGGCTGGCATTAGTCAGAGTCACTTGCAATGAACAACTTCTGTCTCATCATTTAGAATCTCAAAAATCTAGACAGTATAATTGGACTCCCTGCTAATGCAGGTAGAATTCTCCATTGTCTTCCAGTCTTAATTCTGCGGTCTGTCAAAAAAGAATACTGCCAGTGAATTAGCAATTTAAAAGTTCTTGTTCTTAAAGGGGATATTTATTTGAAAAAAAAAAAAGTTATCTATATTGTTAAAAATAAAATTAAATGCCACTTAAAAGAAGATTGAAATAAGGAAAATTTAATAAACAAACTTGTACTATATTTTTATCATTAATAGTACTTAATCTATGTTTTGGAATACTCTAAGAACATTATAATTAAGGTTTAGCTGGCTTTTCCATGAATTAAATTTAATTAAATTAGGCTTGAGCTTGTGTTATTCACATCAGCCCAAATGTGAATTATTTTTATTAGAATTTTTCTAAAGTGTTTAAATCCATTATCTTAAAAAGAGATTATTAGTATAATATGGACATGTATTTAGATGCTTTTAATGTTAAAGTTCAACTGTAGGTAACATGGCTTAACTTTAAAAAAATAAACTGAGCTAAATAAGTTTAATATATTGGGTTTGTAACATAAAAGATATTTAAAATGGTAGAGACATTTAGGCCCTAAGCCAACACAGCACTTAAACATATGTGTAACTTTAAGCACCTGAATAGTCCAGTGAAGTCAGTGGGACAACTTACATGTTTAAAGTGAAGTATATGCATTTATTAGAAAATCATTCTTGGACCAATCCTGATGTCCGTGATTCAGTATTTGCTACTCAGAAGTATTTGCTGAAAAGGTATCAACCCATAAATATTGTGATCCCTATGTAAACAGAGGTTGGGTGAAAATCTGGCCCCATTGAAATCAATGGGAGTTTTGTCACCGACACAAGGATTTCACCTTTTGTGTCTTGCCACAGTCACACATAGAGATAGCATAACACAGGTAGATAGTGCAGAGTTGGAAATAGAATGACAGAGTCTTGATTCCCAGTCCTCTGCCCTAGCCAGTGTCTCATTATAGGTACTGAAGTAAAAACAAAATAATAAGGATAGTACTTCATTTTGAAAACAATCTTCTGATATGCCGCATTGTGTGCAATTGTAGAGATATTTCCAGGCTGCATGCCTAAACTAAGCTTTGTTGTTCTCCTACTAGTCAAATCATTTGGAGTAACTGTAGCAATACAATAACTGGTATCATTTAAAGTTAAATATGGAAATACTTTGGTTGAGTTTTTTTCTCCTGCAGTCTTTCATAAAACAGAACCACTGAAGTGTCTTTGGATTGTGCCACCTGAGGAGGACCCTGAGGAGACATTCTTCAGTTTGTAACAGGAATGAGTTACATATGTTTACTGCACTGTTTCTCATTCTTGCTGTGATTGTTGCCAAGGAATGGATTAATGTAGCGCGATTTTCACTACAGCAATGTTGCTGTAATTCACAATATGTGAAATATATTACCCTTCAGTTCAAGGGAAAGAAGCAGTAGGTTAAAAGAAATTAAATAAATACAAAATTTTCTAGTGTCTATGAGCCAGATTCTTCATTACCTTGCACTTTATGTCATTATTTACACCAGTACACAGGGAAAAGAGCTACCATTCTGATAAGGTAGCTTGTGTTTTACACAATCTTAAAACACTTAACAGGGATTTTACACTTATTTTGCACAAGTGTAAGTGACAACACAAAATTTGGGACAGTGCAAAATCGAGTGCAAAGACTGCTTCTCTTCCCTATTACTCCATTTTTACACCAGTATTATTGAAATAAGTGGAGTTACACTGGCATAAAACTAGTTTAATATTGGAGACTAAGACTTTTAAATTTGAATTCTCCTGGTGTCTGCTTTCAGTTGATTTGCCTCATCTATACTTTCTCCCTTTCTCTCTGTGTGTATATATAAAACCCACTGTAGCTTTCAAAACAAAGAACTTAATCTATGTATCACCAACTCATTTTATATCTTGTTTTTTGTGACACAAATAACAAGCAATGGGAAACAACAAAGTTGCAACCTATTCTTTCTGCAAATTTCAAATCCAGACCATTTTGTATAAAGCAGCAGCAGGGGATGGATCAACTTGATCCTGCATCCCAGACTTAGGTGAATCATTGAGCTAAGTAAAGAGGTACAGGATTAGACCTAAGTTCAAATAAAATGAGAACTATCTTAAACTTTTGCCCTAAACACAAACTGAATTGAACATTTTTTGCAGTTTGAAAAAAAAAATGAACTTTTTAAATTTTGTTTTTCTCCAAATCTCCCCCTCTTGGATAAAGGTTGGGATCATAAGTGGAAGAGCAAAAATACTGCAAAAAGACTGTTCTCATGAGACTCCCAGTTCAATTGTGCAGCCCCAAGTCATTTGGGTAGTTCAGAATGTTTGGATTCCTGTCCCACCAGAATAGGGTCTGTATTATTAGCATTTAGACTGCCTAGTCATCCAGTGTCAAGTCCTGCTACCATGGAAGACAAATGCTAAACTTCCACAGGCTTAATGGGAGGAGATAATGCCCGTTTTACCCAATGCTAGTGAACAGGGTGACTGGTGACTAAGTTTATGTCAACATAGCAAAGACCCTCCCACCCTGCAGGGCCCTAGAGCCCAGGCTCCAGCTTGGAAGTCTACACAGCAATGAAACGTCCCTGCAGCCTGTGCACCTGTGAGCCCAAGTCGGCTGGCATGGGCCAGTTGCAAGTTTTTCTTTGCTGTGTGGACATACCCAAAGGGACTGATCCAAAGCCTATTGAAATCAATGGAAAACCTTGTATGGACTTTAGTGGATGTTGGATCAGGCCTTAGTAAAAGGGCCATATCTTGCCCCATAGGTCTGCATGCACAGGGATCCTTCCTTCATGTGGATGTGCCCCAATCTGTAGACCCATGAAGATCCATGTGTAAGGAGGGATGAGCAAAGGGTAAGGGGGATTGAGTTTAATCTAGAGTAGATGCAGAGCTGCACCATCAACCATGACAACCTCTGAGGATTCCTCCTAAATGTATTCCTCCCACAAGTTTTCATGCAGTGGTGTGAACTGACCTGGGGATATACCTGCTTTTAACAAACTGTGATGCATTTCAAATAATAGTTGTTAATAAATCATCATCATTACATTTCTTCCCACATTACAAACCCCATTTTGATCCCAACACTGAAAAGGATTGTGATTAATCTATAAACCTTGAAAAAGATTGATCATCTAAATGGTCATACAATGATTCTTGCAATTTACTGCAGATAATCTTGTAGTCAAGAAAAATTAGGGCACAGAGCTTTACACAGCTTGGCAATGTCAATGGATATATTATTAGGCGACTGTGCGCAGTAAAACAATATTTCACAGAGGTGATTTACAGGAACTTATAATTTGGATTTCCTTCTCCCTGTCCATAATTACTACAGTCCTTTAACCTCTGTTATTCCCCACAAAGCCGAGGATATATATTTTCTAGCTGTTGTTAACATTTAATGCTGGTTCCATAATAGCTAACACCGAGCAACAGTGCAAGACGGGGGTGTTTATTTGTGAAGTGTTTGTCATCAGAGCAATAGGTAGAAATTTCTGGTTAGGCTCTTTAGATTGATTTTATCTTACATATATGAGAGAGAGAGAGAGAGAGAGCGCGCATGAGAAGGTAGGAAAGCCACGGAGCTATTTTGTCTCTTTAAGGAATAACCCTGGGTGGGAAGGCAGGGCTGCTGTGTCACACCATCCCCAGGAATCTCCCAGAGGCATTGGGGGAATTCAGCCCCTCCTCTGTATGCACTAGTGAAAAGGGGCCATGAAGCAGCTGTTGGTCTCCCGGAAATATCCCCTGCACAGGGGGCATGCTGGAATGGAGTGGACATTGAGAGGATTTTACTCTGCTCTTCTGCAGTGGTGCAACTGCGTATGGAGAGTTTTGCTGTTCGGGGGATATTTAGGGCAGCTTTCCAGGCTCCTTTAATCTGTGCTGTCAGCCAAACCGGCTTGGAATAGGGGAGGCACACTGTCTCCCTTCTCAGTCCCTTTGCCAGCGCCAGCACAGGGAAAAATCTGGCCCATTGTACCACATGGATTCTGATCTCAGACCAGTTTTTCAGCAGTGGAATGTCACTGACTTCAGTGGGGTTTCTCCAGTACAAATGAGAGGAGAGTCTGGTCCAATACCTCCAGAGGCACAGGGTGAGCATAGCTATAGAGCATGGCACGCCAAAGGCGGCACGCAAACTGATTTTCAGTGGCACTCACACTGCCCAGGTCCTGACCACCGGTCTGGGGGGCTCTGCATTTTAATTTAATTTTAAATGAAGCTTCTTAAACATTTTAAAAACCTTGTTTACTCTACATACAACAATAGTTTAGTTATATATTATAGATTTATAGAAAGAGACCTTCTAAAAACATTAAAATGTATGACTGGCCCGCGAAACCTTAAATCAGAGTGAATAAATGAAGACTTGGCACACCACTTCTGAAAGGTTGCCGACCCCTGCTATAGAGTGTGTCTTTGATATGGGTCAGTATGTAGTAGTAGGATTTAATGTTTGTATTTTGTATAATTTAGAATGAAGGATAAAGAACAATAATTTAGCATGCATTAAATGTATTGATGTATGATTTAATAATTTCCTGCTAGCCACCCTTTCTGAAAGCAGAAAGGAATGGCCTAGTGTGCCATTGGTAAAGATGCATCAGCCAGAATCTTGTGTCTGAAGCTGATTTCAAGGCAGTGACAGACCTTTAGGGTCACCACTTTGTTGTAGGTTTAATATTTTTGAAATAAGTAAGGGAATGCAATGATTGTTTTCTCTTGCATTGCAATTTGATCTTCCTGTTCAAATGCTTTGTGTAAATCAATCCTGTTTTGTGTGTGAATGAGGAATGTGTGTGTTAGAAGATAAGTGTGATGGCCATCACTGGACCAGATGTTCTAGGGAGGAATCGAGGACGGACATAAAGGTGCCAGGAGATTGCAACAGGCCCCTATTGAGATGTCAGAGGAGGGCAGATTGACGACTCTAAAAGATGTGGCAGGCACCCATCAATGGGGACAAGATAGCTGTAATCAAAACCAGCATGGGGTAACTCCCTGAGAGACTGATGAAAGAAGATAGAGGATGAGAAGAACAATCTAAGAAAACAAGCACTTGTCAAACAGCAATTGACTACAGCATGATGGTGCAAAACTCATTGATCCCAATGAAGGAAGATCACCGACAGAATCCAGCTCCTACCTACCCGTGATCAACCTAGCTGGCCACTAGATTGATCTGGATTCTGGACTGGTAACTATAACATCGACTGGCGGGACAGCGTGTGTGTGTATGTGTGTGTGTGTGTGTGTGTGTGTGTGTGTGTGTGTGTGATTGAATGCATATGCTAATTGTTGTATTTCCAATAAATGTGGCGTATTGCCTTTTCCCCTGAAAAAGATCCTGTGTGCTTCTTATGCATAACAAGTATATGGTCTCCCCCAACTCCCAGGGAGGTCTAACACAAGAAGCAGCACCAGATGAGGACAGACACTGTGCTCTTGACTTCAAGGATACAGTTGTGCCCCGCCAATGTGCAGGGTGTAAGGGAGGAGGATTCCTCATGCCCTCTCTCTTCCCTCTGAATGCTTGCAGAGGGCAAGGCGTATTAAGCTTGTAATAGTTTAAATAAAAGTTAAAGTTACAATAAAATTAAACAAGAAACCCCAACAGTATAACTAACCAGAAGTCTGATGAGCTAAAAAAATGACTTCTTATTGCAGTAATAGGTGGAGAAATAGAAAGCAAACACACGGGTGTATTTAACATAAATAATATCATGGCAGTTAGTACAGAAGAAAAACAAAACATATGGATAAGCAAAGAAAACAGCGTGGGCATATGCTTTATAAAACTGACTCTATTTCTTAGTGTGAAAATACTTAGCATCCTGATCCACAAACTCTAACTCCTGTGAGCAGTCCTGACTGATTTGCCTAATCCAATATTTGTTACTTATTCTAAATATATTCAGTTGATGGGGAGGTTCAGGCATACATATTAACACCAAAAAAATTTGTATTTAAAGATTCACATTCAGCAAGCGATTGATTCACTGTTAATATTTATTGGTTGTATTGCAGTTGTGCTAAAAAGCCCAAGTGGGGATAAGGAGCTTATTGCGCTAGGTGCTATATAAACACCTAGGTAGACCTGGTCTTTGACACAAAGATCTGATCCATGATATGACTAAGCTAATAAATACTAATACAACTATAAAATGAAATACAATTTTCCTAAGGATTTTCTCTGTACCTACCTGAGAATAGGCACAGCATAGTATTTAATGTACCCAGTCATCTGAAATATTGCCTTAGAACCATCATGTTACAAAGTGGGTTGTATTAGTTATCAGATTTCTAATTGATTGCTAAGTGGGAAGTAGACTGGTCAGTTCTTGAGTGGGAGGCCTTCAAGGAAAATGTAGGTGCTGCAGAAACTGATGTTTGTTGTTTAGTACATGTTTAGCCAATGATCAAAGTAAAGCCTTTTTACAGTAGTGCACTAAAATGTATTATTATGAAAGATTATCATTATTCTTTATTATACCCACATCTACAAAATATGTGCATAAGCCTCTGGGCACATTTACAATTGTTTTAAAAACACACATTAATAATGAACTGCTAAGAATTGGCAGCAGGCAGGCAGTCCCCATATTAATCACCAACAGTCCATAATACTGGCTATTAACCAAAGCTGCACATTGATTTAGTAAATGCATAGTCTAAAAATCCTCACATTTGAATGGATCTAGTAGGGGCTTTTTCCTATTCTTCTGATGTACTTGTGTTTACAGATCTTACACATTTTTTATAACTATTGAAGATTTATAGCTGCATATCAGAAATGTCCTTTACTTTCATGTGGATCTGTGCCTCACACTTTCTCCCCACAGGATACGACAACACTGGCTAAAGGGAAAAACATTTGCATGTTAGGCCACTTTTAATTTAATTCCATAGTCGTCTCACCCTGCACATGTATGATGGATGATTGCACTTTTCTCTGATTAGAAATCGCCTTTTATTCAAGAAATACCAAAAGAATTACTTTTTGATGCCTGCTTTGGCTGAAATTTATTTCTTTGTAGTGGAAAAAATAAGACTGGTACTTCAGGAGCTTTGCATTGTGCTGAGTTTTATCAGCCTGAATAAGAAAAGGCAGCTATTCCTGGTATACTATAAGTAGACAGATTTATTATGTGTTGAATCCTTGTTGAATATTGGAACACAAAGGCTGACACTGAAGACTTCCATGAAGTCTATGGCAACACTCCCATTGACTCCAGTGGGAGAGGGATCATGCTCAGACTTCATTGTTCTACAAATTAAAATAACAAGGCAATTGAAAATATTCTAAAACAATTTTAGAATAAATGGGCCTGATTCTTTTATACACTGGAGTAGCTTTGTGTCATTCCAAAAAGCTGCCTTAACGCTGTTATAACTGAACCCTGGAGTATTTCCCTACCATAGGAGAATCCTTGAATGGCATTGAGCCACCATAGCAGCTCCTATGTCATCCTTCCTTCCAACAGCTAATGTATGGGCTTGGTTGGTGGTCCCTTATACCCCTCTGAACCCCAAGCTGCTGTAATGGCTGCTTTAGTGCTATTGGGAGCCAGTATAAATTAGCACATTGTAACCGTGGGTGTGGCCCCAAATCACCCTTATTAATCATATAGGTTTAAGTTTCAGGGAGGGACAGAAGACTTGTAAATGAAAATGACTTTTTGAATCCTTTTGAAAGGTTGCAAAACCTGAAACTTAATTTTATCCATTTGTTAAATAATATTTTCTTTCATCATCTTCCTGGGGTATCATACACAAATAATAAGTTATTGGTTACTTTAAGCAGTTATTCTGCTGCCAACTGAAGCATTAAAAACTTCCTTGCTTTCCTGCATGTTGAAATAAAGCAGGGTATAGAATCGGCCTTTGGAGAGTCTCTAGAAGGTGGCTGACCAGGTACTGATATGCATGGCTTCACTTGTTTGTGTTAACCATATCTAGCAATCCAATATATGATAAAATTATGGGAGCCCTCAAAGTTTTGAGCTATAATATTTTCCCCTGTTAAAATGGAATTAATAAATAGGAACATTGAAGTTATTATCAAACAGTTAGAAAAGCTAACTGGATGTTCCAGTAGAAAGTACCACAAGATCTATCTTGAGTGTAGAGTAACTCTTGTCTATGAATAGGAGCTACTCTGGATGAAATTACCAAACAGAGCATGAACAATAGTCAGTTTATTGCATACACAAGATTAGAAAAGTTAGAACAGCAGTATCTCATGATTTAAGCTAACTTATCTGTGTTAAGAGCTCCATCTAAATAGCTACACAAAATAAGCTTTTTGCAGGGCACAAAACCAAGTTCTATTAGTCCTACAAAACCCAGAAGACATGCCACATATTCTTGAGTATCATCTACTGGCACCTTATCTAACTTTTTACATATGTTTGCATTTCTAATTTACACAGCGCTCCTGTAACAATCTGATACATTGCACTGGCCTATCAAGTAGGACTGCAGGGCTCACTGGAAAACAACAATTGAGTTTGGTGAAAAATTTCAAGTTTCAGAATTTGGGTTCATTCTGGTGCAGAAGGAAGCCAAGAGCTTTTGAATGTTTTTGTAAAAACCAGGGATGGAGAGAAAAAAAAAAACTCCCCATCACCACCTGAGAATAGCCATTGGTCTGGTGGTTGGGGTGCTAGTCTGGGAGGTTCCCTGATTTGGAGAAGGGACTTGAACTGGGTCTCCCAGATCTCAAGTCAATGCCCTAATCACTGGACTATTGGCTATTCTAGGTTCTCTCTCTCATATATTCCATCCTGGACTTGAGAAACCTTCCGGAGGAAAATTCCATTGAAACTGCCACATTTCTATGAAACATTTCAGTTCCAATGGGTAAAAGCTTAGTATAGAAAATTTCAGCTAACTCTTCTCTCAAGCTAGTATGACATTCCCCATGGGGAAATATGTAAGGACAAACGTATTTAGGACTGGAATAAAATACGCAGTGGTAAGAAGAGGTGCAGATATTATTAGTGAATATTTTGTTTTTTTGAAAGTTATCAGTGAAATGAACATCCTAGTTTTGTTCCATATTAACACTGCAGATGGTAAACAATAAGTCATCAATATAGACAAATGCAAAGTACTAAACTTAGGAAGGAAAAATCAAATGCACAAATACAAAATGGGGGTAACTGGCTCAGCAGTAATATGGCTGAAAAAGATCTGGAGATTATAACTATCACAAATTAGATATGAGCGAACTATGTGGTGCAGTTGTGAAAACAGCCAATATTCTGGAGTGTATTAACAGGACTGTCACATGTAAAGCACAGGATGTAATTGTCCCACTCTACTTAGCATTGGTGAGGGCTCAGATGGAGTACTGTGTCAGAAAGACATGGATAAACTGGAGAAAGTTCAGAGGAGAGCAACCAGAATGATAAAAAGTTTAGAAAACCTGATCTCTGAGGAAAGGTTAACAAAATTGGGCATGTTTAATCTTTAGAAAAGAAGATGGAGGGAGGACCTGATTACAGTCTTCAGGTATGTTTACAACTATTATAAAAGTACAAAAACAACAAGGAGTCTGATGGCACCTTAAAGACTAACAGATTTATTTGGGCATAAGCTTTCGTGAGTAAAAACCTCACTTCTTCGGATGCATAGATAAAAGGACAGTGATCAATTGTTCTCCACATCCCCTGAAGGTAGGACAAGAAGTAATTGACTTAATCTGCAGCAAAGGGATTTAAATTAGATATTAAAATAAACCTTCTAACCAAAACAACAAGGAGTCTGGTGGCACCTTAAAGACTAACAGATTTATTTGGGCATAAGCTTTCATGGGTAAAACATTCACTTCTTCAGATGCATAGAGTGAAAGTTACAGATGCAGGCATTATATACTGACACATGGAGAGAGGGGAGTTTCTTCGCAAGTGGAGAACCAGTGTTGACAGGGCCAATTCAATCAGGGTGGATGTAGTCCACTCCCAATAATAGATGAGGAGGTGTCAATTCCAGCAGAGGAAAAGCTGCTTCTGTAATGAGCCAGCCACTCCCAGTCCCTATTCAAACCCAGATTAATGGTGTTAAATTTGCAAATGAATTTTAGTTCTGCTGTTTCTCTTTGAAGTCTGTTTCTGAAGTTTTTTTGTTCAATAATAGTGACTTTTAAATCTGTAATAGAATGACCAGGGAGATTGAAGTGTTCACTTACTGGCTTTTGTATGTTACCATTCCTGTAACTCCACTGCCTTACTGGGAGGAATGTGCAGGTGAATGAACCCTGGATGGTGTGGCTTGCTCTGTCAATCTGTTTGTCTCTGTCTGAG
>NW_020664447.1:23808658-23923841 GCF_002925995.2 Terrapene triunguis
CAGGAATGGTAACATACAAAAGCCAGTAAGTGAACACTTCAATCTCCCTGGTCATTCTATTACAGATTTAAAAGTCACTATTATTGAACAAAAAAACTTCAGAAACAGACTTCAAAGAGAAACAGCAGAACTAAAATTCATTTGCAAATTTAACACCATTAATCTGGGTTTGAATAGGGACTGGGAGTGGCTGGCTCATTACAGAAGCAGCTTTTCCTCTCCTGGAATTGACACCTCCTCATCTATTATTGGGAGTGGACTAAATCCACCCTGATTGAATTGGCCCTGTCAACACTGGTTCTCCACTTGCGAAGAAACTCCCCTCTCTCCATGTGTCAGTATATAATGCCTGCATCTGTAACTTTCACTCTATGCATCTGAAGAAGTGAGGTTTTTACCCACGAAAGCTTATGCCCTAATAAATCTGTTAGTCTTTAAGGTGCCACCAGACTCCTTGTTGTTTTTGTAGATACAGACTAACACAGCTACCCCCTCATACTTCTAACCAAAGGGATAGTTAAGTACTGGAATATGCTTGCAAGGGAGGTTGTGGAATCCCTCTCATTAGAGGTTTTTAAGAACAGGTTAGACAAACACCTGTCAGAGATGGTTTAAGTATATGTGGTACTGCCTCAGCTTGGGTAGCTGGACTAGATGACCTCTCATTCTATATGATTCTATAATTTTTGTTCTTTAAGAAGCACATTACATGCTGGAAGGGGTATAATGAAAAAGCTCTCTGCTTATATAAACACATGCTGACTCACATGGCAAATCAAAGTAGTACAGACTAATAAATATGTAGGAAAAGTGACTCATACAAAGCACTGGCCCCCAGTGATTGAAAAAGGATTTCTAAATGTACTGTGAAACAATACAGCATGAGAACTAACAGGCAAAGCACTTTCTACTTATGTTCTTTGTAAGTGCCCCAGCTATCTCCCATGCACCATTCCTGTTGCATAGGGTCATGCTACAGGTAGCGTCTCTCAGTTTTCCCTTTTGGACCATTCAAATAAGCTTCACTTCAGACTTTTTCTTGATCAAAAAATACCCCTCCATAGGGACCAGGTTTATTAATATAAAATAAACTGTCACTAAAACACCAAAGCAAAGTACATTCATAAGTCCACAAAACATAAGGTTTCTCTTTCTCCTCCTCCTCCTCCCA
The DNA here is from genome assembly GCF_002925995.2 of Terrapene triunguis. Taxonomy (NCBI): domain Eukaryota; kingdom Metazoa; phylum Chordata; order Testudines; family Emydidae; genus Terrapene; species Terrapene triunguis. Next base: position 23,809,830 of record NW_020664447.1, read on the forward strand.
GGCCCTCCTGCCTGGAACCTTTGCAGTCCCTCTGCTACTTGATCAGGCTCTCTCCAAGGCTTCTCTATCTAGAGAGCTTTCCTTACTGTCTGCAAACTCTGCCACAACTTCCTGACCTTTCCCCCTTTTGCTGCAACTTCCTGCTCCTTTTCACACTGAAATCACCTGATTCCTCTCAGGTGGGGCTAATCCTGTAATCAGGCTTGGCTTAGCCCCAAGCTCTCCAGCCCACAGGGTAAGCCATCCTGTTACACTCTTCTACTAGGTACACACCTCAATGTATATTTCTATCTTAAAATTACACTCAGCATGGGGAGAAACAGTGGTTTTCAATCTTGCCAACTGCAACCATTCAAAAATCATCAGTCAGCCTCACAAATATAATAAAATTGTGTCATGAGCTTTAAAAAAAATTATACATTTGGGCTTTTTTAATTTGTCTTTGCTTTTGAGTTTTCAGGGACCACTTGGGTCACATTTTCCTCCACAACCATAAGGCCCAGAAACTCTTCAGTTGGTGTTTTCTGTCACAGAAGTAAGAGAGGGAAAGATGTATCAGGACATATACCTTGCTCTTATTGACAGTAGGATTGTTGCCTAGAGTATATTTTTAGTGCTACACTAAAGTGGTCCAATGCTACAGTATAATGCACCCGTTTTTCAGAAGATGGTTGATCAGCACTCTCTGAAAACCAGGTCCCTTTCAGATCTGTCATTTACATTCAACATTCAAATTTACTAGTGACCTTTGAAAATATTGACCCTTTCCTTTAGAATCATAGAATCATAGAAGATTAGGGTTGGAAGAGACCTCAGGAAGTCATCTAGTCCAATCCCCTGCTCAAAGCAGGACCAGCACCAACTAAATCATCTCACCCAGGGCTTTGTCAAGCCGGGCCTAAAAAACCTCTAAGGATGGAGATTACACCACCTCCATAGGTAACCCATTCCAGTGCTTCACCACCCTCCTAGTGAAATAGTGTTTCCTAAAATCCAACCTAGACCTCCCTCACTACAACTTGAGAGCATTTCTCCTTGTTATGTCATCTGCCACCACTGAGAACAGCCAAGCTCCATCCTCTTTGGAATCCCCCTTCAGGTAGGTTGAAGGCTGCTATCAAATCCCCCCTCACTCTTCTCTTCTGCAGACTAAACAAGCCCAGTTCCTTCAGCCTCTCCTCATAAGTCATGTGCCCCAGTCCCCTGATCATTTTCCTTGCCCTCCGCTGGACTCTCTCCAAATTGTTCACATCCTTTCTGTAGTGGGGCCCAATACTGGACGTGGTGATCCAGATGTGGCCTCACCAGTGCCAAATAGAGGGGAATAATCACTTCCCTTGATCTGCTGGCAATGCTCCTACTAATGCAGCCCAATATGCCGTTAGCCTTCTTGGTAACAAGGGCACACTGCTGACTCATATCCAACTTCTCATCCACTGTAATCCCCAAGTCCTTTTCTGCAGAACTGCTGCTTAGCCAGTCAGTCCCCAGCTTGTAGCGGTGCATGGGATTCTTCCGTCCTACGTGCAGGACTCTGCACTTATCTTTGTTGAACCTCATCAGATTTCCTTTGGCCCAATCCTCCAATTTGTCTAGGTCATTCTGGACCCTATCCCTACCCTCCAGTGTATCTACCTCTCCCCCAAGCTTAGTGTCATCTGTGAACTTGCTGAGGGTGCAATCTATCCCATCATCCAGATAATTAATAAAGCTGTTGAACAAAACCGGCCCCAGGACAGACTCCTGGGGCACTCCGCTTGATACCGACTGCCAACTAGACATCGAGCCGTTGATCACTACCCATTGAGCCCGACAATCTAGCCAGCTTTCTATCCACCTTATAGTCCATTCATCCAATCCATACTTCTTTAGCTTGTTGGCAAGAATACTGTGGGAGACCATATCAAAAGCTTTTCTAAAGACAAGATATATCATGTCCACTGCTTTCCCCATATCCACAGAGTCAGTTTAAGAAGCCTTTTCCTAATATTTGATGTCCCCCAGTGTTCAAGTCTTCTTCTTTCCTGTGGGAAAGAATGAGATTACAATTCTAAAGTAGATGTTCCTACAGTATGGAGCAGATGCATGTAAAGAAAAACCTACAGCTGTTGCAGACCTTACTGTGGTTTCTCTCATCCCATCAGGGGACATCATTAAACTACAGCAATTCAATTAACATACTCTTTACCTAAACAAGAACTCAGAAGTAGGTTAAATTGGAAACTTTATCTGAAGAAATAGTGCACAATATGCTACAGCTAATCAGCCCCATCAGCAAAATAACTTTATTTCCCTCAGCTCACCAGAGGATGCTATATATATATATATAATTAGTACACTAGCCTTGGGTGGGTAGTGGGTGGAATACAAATAAATAAATACCCTCCCCCCCCATGTCTAGTATACTAATAATTAACAGTATAGTAATAATTAACTCCCCTCAAATACAAAAGATTCCTAACCAACAATTAACTTCAAATGTTTAACATAAAAATTAAACATTTCTCTTGCTGTTATATTATAATTTTCACATTTCACTTTACAATTTCTTGGCTAACATAAGGCTGTTGTGTTCAGGTTTCCAATTCTGCAGTGTAAGCTTTATATCATCATCATCATCATCATCATTTTTATTTCAATTAAAAAAATAATGAAAATATTTCTATCCATATTATATTTTGTGAAACGTAAACTCAGCAAACTATGTTATCAGTGACGGCACAGAATAATGCATTCTGGGATATCTTTATGGGATATCACTTGGGTTGCATGGCCAAGAACTCTCTTTATGCCCCAGGATTGGCTATCAATTTTGCTTTCCTCAAATGCTATGATTCATCTCCTCACATGCCATCAAATAGTCTGTGCACAAATATCAATGCCTCTCTACTCTTTCATTTTTAAAAGCTAATTTACACTGGAAACAGACAAGGTTCAATTACTAAGAGAAAGTGGACCGCAAACATTGGAGGTGAAAAGCCAAGGCAACCAGCTGATATTCCAAATAACTACATACTCAAAAGGAAAGGAATGTCCACATTCATAAGTGTGATATTGTCTAAGGTCAATGAGTGGAATCCATGAAAGAATGGAGAGGAAACAAAGGGAAATTTTCTATTTGTGGGTATGAGATAGCTGAATAATTGCTGATCTGCAAAACAACAACTCACAACAGCAGCAAAAATGACACAGTTCATGGTACTCATGGCAAAGCAGCTGAATCCAGAGGAAACAAGGTAAAAAGAGAGAGAGAAAAAATCAACTATTACAACTATTCAAGCTACAATTTAAAGGAACTCCTTAGAGAACAAAACTGGGTTACACAGGATCACTGGGGGCCAATGTAATACTTTATGTGCACTGCTGGAAGTGTTGGAATGCTGCCACAATTCAGATTTAACTACAAGGGCCCAGTTCCTTCCTGAGTTGCATTATCCAATGATGTCAATAGGATTCATTCCTCCCAGTAAGGCAGTGGAGTTACAGCTGTGTAAAATCTAGAGATTCAGACCAAGTATGAGTTACACCTCTGAAACAAATGGCAGAATTGTCCCCAAAGTATGCGTGTCAAGGTTGCTTTATCTTACGCCCTCCTGTTAGTCACTTTTTGACAGGTTGCATCACTGTAGCATTCCATTGATAAGCCAATGGTATGACCTCTTTTTGATAGATCGTACCTTGATTTCCAGCTATGTCTCCCTACCAGCTTTTGAACACCCTGTGATAGGTTCAGTCACAGAGACCCCCTTGAGTCTGTAACCTGATGTAGAATTACCTCTGAGCTCATTTTCCACTGCCAGCTTGGGACTCCAGAACCCTGCCTTGTTGAGCCAGACATGCTAGCCTGCTCGAACACAGACCCAGGTCTGGTCCATGCCCCAAAAGCTGGGGACTTTAACCAAAAACTGCTCAGCAAATCTCCAGCACCCAGATCCCAATGGGATCCAAACCCCAAATAAATCCATTTTACTCTGTATAAAGCTTATACAGGGTAAACTCATAAATTGTCCACCCTCTATAACACTAATAGAGAGATATGCACAGCTGTTTGCTCCCCCAGGTATTACTCACCTACTCTGGGTTTACTAATAAACAAAAGTGATTTTATTAAGTATAAAAAGTAGGATTTAAGTGGTTTCAATAACAGACAGAACAAAGTAAGTTACCAAGCAAATTAAACAAAACACGCAAGTCTAATCCTAATACCTTTAAGAAACTGAATACAGGTAAATCTCACTCTCAGAGATGTTTCAATAAGCTTTGTTCACAGACTAGACTCCTACTTAGTCTGGACCCAATCCTTTCCCCTGGTACAGTTCTTGTTAGTTCCAGCTCAGGTGGTAACTAGGGGATTTCTCATGACTGGCTTCCCCATTTGTTCTGTTCCACCTCCTTTTATATATTTGGCACAACATGGGAATCCTTTGTTTCTCTCTGGGTTCCCACCCTTTCTTCTAAATGGAAAAGCTCCAGGTTTAAGATGGATTCCAGTATCATGACATGTTCACATGTCCTGTGAGACTTCATTACTCAATAGCTGGCACCCACTATACAGGAAGGCTTACAAGCAAACAGAGCTATTTACAACCAATTGTCCTAGTTAATGGGAGCCATCAAGATTCCAAGCCACCATTAATGGCCCACACTTTGCATAGTTACAATAGGACTTCAGAGTAATTTTTCATATTTCTAGCCTCAGATACAAGAATGATACATTCATACAAATAGGATGAACACAGTAGATTATAAGCTTTGTAATGATACTTTACAAGAGACCTTTTGCATAAAGCATATTCCAGTTACATTATATTTACACTCATAAGCATATTTCCATAAACATATGGAGTGCAACGTAACACCAAAGTAGAGTAGACACTACTGCACCATTCCAAATTGGTGCAACTATTTTGGAACTATATCCTATTTTCTAATTTACACCAAACATGGAAATTACATCACTATTTTCACCACAGCATAATTTAATCTCTGGAGCCAAATTCTACTCACAGGTACATCAGAGTATATCTGGAGTAACTCCATTTAAGCCTGTGGAGCAATTTTTAAAAGGGAGTGGGCCAAGGGAGTTACTCTTGATTTACGTCGGTATAAGTGGAAGCAGAATTTGGCCCAATGTCTGTGGACAAGGCCATCTTTAAGTAAGAGTGCAATGTGAATTTTGTTACTGATGGCTGCAGCCTTAATAAACAAATTAAAATATGGAGAGTTTAATGAGTAGGAAAAAAACAGCACACAACTGACAATAGTTCATTTACATTTTATATGTCACTGTCGCCACTCCAAGCTGATAAAAACAAGACTTGAAAGCCCAAGGATGAACACTGTATTCAGAGATCCTGTCAATCAGAAGTAAATCCCGATGATGAACTAGCATATCAAAGACCAAACGCCATGTAATAACCCATTCCAAATGCTGCACATGTAATAGAATCAATAGACTATTAGCTGAGCCTTAGCCACACACCGAAATAACAAAATGAACAGATCACAATCTTCAAGTCAGGTCTGAAGTAAGCAAAACATGGGCTATGATTTACACACTGCCAGAACCCTCTTCCTCCACAGTGGGTTGGCCTGGCTTAAAATCATCAAGAAGGTGAAATTCAACAGTTATTTCTTTCAGTGTGGAATATTCTGAACAGCTCTAAAATGCTGCATTCCTAGAAAAAAAAAAAACACATTGCTGGGCAGTGGTTTCTGTCTTGTTAACTTGAACTTATTAAGCTGACTAAAATTTATTTCAGGTGGTAGTGGTGGTAACATATCACAGTAATGTTAGCTTATCAGCATACATAATATATCAGGTAAGATGGAGTGGGGAATGGTTGGTTCGCTCAATGTGGTTTGGAGCACAACTGCCCAAAATTGCAGCATCCAGAGCTTCTTCCCACCTGAGTAACATCACATAAATGGCTAGCTCCGGTAGGTGCCTGGCACTTGAAAAGATATCACCCAATATGCCAGCTGCAGATGTGCTGTTTGTTCTTTAGTTTATGACAGGCACACCTGGATGGGGATTGATAGCTTTTTCTTTTTACATTTACATTCTGGTCTGAAACAGTTGGGAAACCTATTATCACCATAGTCATCAACCAAAGCACAGACCTTACACTGCCTTACTGCTTATTTTTTCAGGATGGCCCTTTTGAGCTGTGCATCAAATAAATACAATCAGAGGCTGGATTCAGTCTTGCTTTTCTTGGTTTCTATGGCTCCATGCCATCAAATGAACCGTGAACAAATATCAATACATCTTTATTTCATTTATAAAAGTTAATTCATTCTGGAAACAGACAGGTCTCAATTACTGACAGAAAATGGGTGGTAAACATCAAGAGTGAAAGACCAAGGACTTTAACTGATGTTCCAGATAACTACATAGTTCAAAGAAGAGGGATGTACATATGGGGTAAGAATGATTCTATCTAGTTTCAATCAGTAGAATCCATAAAAGAATGTAGAAGAAGCAAAGATGATTTTTGAGTGGGTATAAGATGACTGAATATTTTCATATTGGAAAACCCACATGACTGACTGATTTCTGATCAATTCACTGTACTGACTTGGGCTCCAATTCCATACTCATTTCTAGAGCTGGGTGGATATGGCAAACAATATTGGTCTATGGTTCAGATTTTAAAATGAATTCACTTTCTTTAGGTCTTCAACCTTTCAGTTAATTGCCTGTGTACACTAGTGAATGAGATTGTTGGATGTAATGTTTGTTGAAATACTGAATTTTAAGCAAACATTGCAGAATATGAACAGAAAGCAAATTTAGAATATGTAATGATGAGTATTTGCTCCAGAAACCTGATTCTAATAATTATTCTCATCCAATCAGGGAAGAGATACATACCATATGACAAACTGGTATTGGTCTAATAAACACTGCTTGAATTTCAAATATCAAATAATTCAGTAAACTGCTTACAAACAAACTGCAAACTAAGAATTATCCAGAAAATGATTGGCAAATAATTTTGAAGGTCTCAAAAATTAAATAATTCACATTTGTCAACAATTCATAAATAGAAAAATTATGTCAAAAATGATTTGCCCAGCTCTATGCCTTCCACGGGCAAAACTAGTGTTGTCTTTATTGAGAGTTTTGATTGCATGTGGATTTCAGGATTGGGAGCTTTGATTCTATCTGGGTATTTTTAGGCCCTAAGCCCTATAATGTCTGAGTACCTCAAGGCTGGGAAGACAGATTGAGTGGTCAAAACCTCTTCTTAGTTATATGTACCATGAGAAGCTGGACTTGCTCAGTCAAGACAGCTTCATTGCACCAGAAAAGAAGCTGTAGACCTCAGCACAGAGAAAGGAGACAGAGTTAAGAATGTCATATTTACTTTATTTTATAGGGACACTGTTTGTTTGCTGCCATCTGTCCTAATCATTTGCTCTTCCCTTATACTAGCAAAATCAATTAAAAAAAATTACTACAGGAACAGTTTGCTTGCTGTTTAATTTTTCTTTTCAATTTGTACTGATGTTATGGTTTGATGTCTGCAAAGGAGCCCTCAATCATAGTTCCATGAAATCAAAAGGTGAGGGTTGTTACAGTGAAAAAGAAAGATGGTTAGATCAGAGGGCCAGGAATCAAAGCTGGTTAGATATATTTTGGTGAGGACTGTGGCTAATAGATCCTGAATAGAAGGGACATATAGTCACAGAGAGAGTTTGTGTCAAAAATAGAACCTAAGCAAATGCTTTAATCTCTCTGGGTTTGACTGAGTCATTAGGCTCAGACAAAATTAAGCCATGATACCTAAGGTTTGTCTGATTTAGAAACTGCAACACAGGAAGTACAATTTTTTCCTGCTTCTTTCTTACTCTGGGAATGGCTACATAACCTTGCCATGGCTCCATCCACTCCCTGCCCACTTGCTCGCAGGGAAATGTATTAGGCAGGAAGCCTCTGCACTCTCCTCTGTGCCTGGTGCCACAGTCATGACACATCTAATGCAGCCATGGACAGTGTCTTCCACTCTGGCATGGCTGCATAGCCAGAGACATAATCTTGCCCAATCTATCTTCATTTCCCTATTTGTAAAATGGAGCTAAAATATACCTAGCCTCTCTTAGAGGTATTGTGAAACTAAATTAATTAAGGATTGTAAAAGACATCAAGATCTTCAGATAGGTGACCTTAGAGGGGTGCAAATATCATTGTTAGATATAGACATATTATTTGTATCTTGAACTTTCCTGTTTAACAATACTCATAATCTAGAGAGGAAACGTGTGGGCACTCTATGGTTAAGTTCTCTGATGAGGTTCAACAAGGACAAGTGCAGAGTCCTGCACGTAGGACGGAAGAATCCCATGCACCACTACAGGCTGGGGACCAACTGGCTAAGCAGCAGTTCTGCAGAAAAGGACCTGGGGATTACAGTGAACGAGAAGTTGGATATGAGTCAGCAGTGTGCTCTCATTGCCAAGAAGGCCAACAGCATATTGGACTGTATTAGTAGGAGCATTGCCAGCAGATCAAGGGAAGTGATTATTCCCCTCTATTCGGCACTGGTGAGGCCACACGTAGAGTATTGTGTCCAGTTTTGGTCCCCCCACTACAGAAAGGATGTGGACAAATTGGAGAGAATCCAGCAGAGGGCAATGGAAATGATCAGGGGGCTGGGGCACATGACTTAAGAGGAGAGGCTGAGGGAACTGGGGTTATTTAGTCTGCAGAAGAGAAGAGTGAGGGGGGATTTGATAGCAACCTTCAACTACCTGAAGGGGGATTCCAAAGAGGATGGAGCTAGGCTGTTCTCAGTGGTAGCAGATGACAGAACAAGAAGCAATGCTCTCAAGTTGCAGTAGGGGAGATCTAAGTTGGATATTAGGAAACACTATTTCACTAGGAGGGTGGTAAAGCAGTGGAATGGGTTAACTAGGGAGGTGGTGGAATCTTCATCCTTAGAGGTTTTTAAGGCCTAGCTTGACAAAGCCCTGGCTGGGATGATTTAGTTGGGGTTGGTCCTGCTTTGAGCAGGGGATTGGACTAGATGACCTCCTGAGGTCTCTTCCAACCCTAATATTCTATGATTCTATTCGCCTAAGTGCTGTTTAAATTAGTCTACAGTTTCTAAATAGATTTTAAAACAAAACTCATAAATGTCTACTTACATTTCACATGTATTCAACGGAACATGTTGTTAATATCAACCAATTAAAAATAAGAAACTACAGTCCATAAATTCTGTTTGCTTTTGCACAAAGAGGATAGTATGGACAAACACAGGGAATAACACACTGATAGACTGCAGTGCAATCCAGCTTGGTGAAAAGTATTTCATGTATTGTGGGCTGCTGTGCAGGATATTTTTGGCAGTCAGTGGATTAAACTTGACATTAGCCCATCTGCAAAACAGACTTTAGGGAACAAAGAGGTCCCAGGGTTCTGCTGGTGAAAACACATTATTCAGTTAGTGTGTCTTTCTTCACATCCTACACACGATTGTAATAATCTTTGTACAAAATATGCCATGAGGTATCATTTGAAAACTAATGACTCGCAACTATATCGTGGTGAAATGTATAGAGCAACATTATATGTAAAGCTGTGAATTTACCATGAATGATGTTGGTAGCACATGTTGTAACCCACATAGCCCTGATTAGGCAGGAGTGGTCAAGCAGGTCTATCTTAAACAACGTTTATCTCCATTTACATATATGTAGCAAACAAGGTCCTTGAGACAGCAAGAGGGAGACAAGACACTTTGGAGCCTATAGCTAAATCTGTGTCTGTGTGTCATGGAAATGTTCAGCTATGTACTTACCTTTGTGATTCCTCATCATCCTATGCTATAGTTTTTGCATGCTCAATTGATGAAAATATACACAGAGGAGAAGAAAGACAATGGGGGGCACCTTCACCTCCAGACTACACGATGCTTTCTTTATTGATTGAATAAACTTTGCTGTGATAGGTAAGCCTTAGGAGAACCCATTTCAAAGGGAGACTGGACTTAAAAAGTGAAGGGAAGCCCTATCTATCCCTCTCTCTTTCACCTAACCTTAAAAAAACAAACAAACAAAAAAAACAACAACAGCCTTTGGACTTCAGGAGCAGATCCTGGCCTGAGAATTTGGTCAGCTATGTTACTGGGAACACATGGTAAGGGATTTCACCTTGAACCAAGTCTAGTTTGTTAAGTTTTCATACTAAGTGTTTTATCTTTATTTCTCTTGCATTTCTGACTTTAGTCTTATACTTGTACTCACTTAAAATCTCTCTCTTTGTGGTTAAATAAACTTACTTTATTCTTTAATTAAAACTAATCCAGTGCTGTGGTTGAACTGGGCTGCATGGAAACTCCATTTAAAGTGGCAAACTGTTAGATATTATTTCCTTATAGGGCATCAGACCTAAAATACCTGAACTGTGCAGGAGAGGGATGGACAGTGCAGAACACATAATTTTTGGGGGGGAAATTTATGACTGGGGGTGTGTTGGGGTCACCCTGCAAGTAGTAACCAAGGCTGCTGGAAGTCAGAGTGTGACTGGTGTGTTGATGACAGGATGCTGGGGTCAAAGCTGCTGGACCAGGGCTTTGGCTATACACAGATATGCAGGGTGTGATCTGCATGCTGGGCGTCTGTTTGTGAGCAGCCCAGGTGGGAGCTATAGCGGCAAAGCTTATGAGGCACCCAAGGGTGCTGGGCAGGGGTGAAACAATCCCTCACTGGTCTGTATTTCACCCTGGAATATCATAGATGCTCAACTGCCATAAATAAATTCAGTTACATTGATTCCAGTGGAGTTAGGCTGATTTACATCAGCTGAGGAACTGGTTTAGTATCTAATAAGAGCCATCAAATGTTTCCAAATGTGTTTTCTTCCTCTTTAATTATATATAAAAAAGTCAAGAGCAGACAATATCAATTTAGTACAGTGAGAATTTATGGCAATAACTTGCAAGATAGTTTCTGTAGGCTATAATAAAGAAACATGTTTTACTGTAAATTATAATGATTTTAAGCTTGAGCGCTCTTATTAATCCCTTCTTTTCAGACAGGAAAACTTGCAAATAACCAATAGAAATCACATATAATTATCTGACCTATGAGGAAATGTGAAAAAAACTGGGCATGTTTAGTCTTGTAAAGAGAAGACTGAAGGGGAACCTGATAATGTCTTCAAATATGTTAAGAGCTGTTATAAAGAGGATGTTGATCATTAGTTCTCTATGTCCACTGAAAGTAGGACAAGAAATAATGGGCTTAATCTGCGGCAAGGGAGATTTAGATTAGATATTAGGAAAAAAATTCTAACTATAAGGATAGGTAAAACTCTGGGACAGTCTTCCAAAGAAGGTTGTGGAATCCCCATCATTGGAGGTTTTTAAGAACGGGTTGGACAAACACCTGTCAGGAATGGTCTAGATATACTTGGTCCTGCCTCTGTACAGTGGGCTGGACTTTATGCCTTCTCTAGGTCCCTTCCAACCCTACATTTCTATTATTCTATTTTTAATGTTAAAGCTGTGGTTATTTTTATTTTCAAATGTGCTATTATATTAGTCCTTTTTCATTCTCAAACAGGATAAATTCCACCAATCCAGATAAAAGAATGGCAAAAATGACATTGTTTGCTTTATGCCCTTTGTATTAACATGACCAGCCAAACCCCTGCTGAATAACTTTTGGGGTGAAATCCTGGTCCCACTGAAATCAATGGGAATTTTGCTATTAATTTCAATGGAGCCAGAATATTGCTCCTGGTCTTTATTCCTTGACAATTTGGTAAGAGCCTACTTCAGTTGATACAGGCTGGGGCTCAAAAGCAACTGCCCTACCACTTAGATTGCAAGAGAATCTCCCTCAGCTGTAAGCGCTAGTGTATAGGAAAACTTCAGACAGGAGCACTGGTAATTCAACAGTAGTAGGCTACTAACTGGAGCTGCTTGAATAATAACAGCAAGATATTTGTGAATATTTTGTTGAATAAAAGCAATATGTTGGGCTCACAATAATTTATGGTGTCATATTATTTGTTGTCTGCAAGGACTGGGATGGCCACAAAGTATTCATAGACATGTTAGCTATTTCCAAAACTTTCACAAGGTTTAGCATCATGATTGAAATAATTCATACCAGCATGTGCATTATTCACTATTTATTATTCAGGATTGGTTATTCATCTGTTTAAAAGATTTTAATCATTCAGTCAGAGCGTGACACCAAGTGATTGGGTAACCAGTCACATAGTGAATGGTCAAAGGGAACAGTTCACCAATAAGACATTTGTCCAGGCCAATTATTGGATGAATACTTATGAATAACAAATATATTAGCAGAAACATGGGCCAGTTAGCAAATGTTTCATGACAAGAAAAAATTCACAATGACTTATTCAACCAGCTCTGTTACTAGTCTTTTCAGTTTTGCTGCTTCTGCTGTTTTTCTCCACAGAGGATGAGTTACTGTTAATAAGTCTGTAACTTCTTTAATTTTTTAATTTCTCTTTGTGGGGGAGGAAAAAGGTGGTTTAACCAGGAATAGTCTCAGTTGACCAGATGAACATAATATTTTTGCACATGTATAGCAGTTACCATCAAAGGATACCAATGTGATTTAAGACAAATGATTAGTGTTGTACCACAACGTCCCTGTGATATAGTTAAATATTATTAACCTCATTTTATGCATGACGAAACTGAAGCACTGGGAGGTTACATGCTTGTCCAAGGTCACACAATGTGTGTCAGAATTGGGAAAGTATTTGACCTCCAATTCCCAGTCTGACGCCGTAATCACAATCACAATCCTTATTTCCAGTGCAATAACAACATCTGCTGCTACCCTGAACCTTCTTTTGTTGCACTGGAGATGAGGCAGCAGACATAGCCTTAGTACTTCATTAGTTTCTTTGGACTTTATCTCTCTGTCCTGAACTGTAATCACAGCAGTTGCACTGACCTGCTGGTTCACAGCAAAGAGCAGAGTGCACAGAACAGAACAGATTCAGCCTTTCTGGGGAAAAAGGTCATTGTGGTCTTCTCACCATTCCACGCTGGATCGTGGGCATAGGCTACAACTAATATTTCTCAAGTGATGTCCCTTTGCAGTAAAGTCCCTTTTCCTCCTTTGCTCACCTAGGACCATATCACTTTGCCACCGCTACCACATAAAAGGTATGCTACACCCACGATAATGATATACCCTGCTTTTCTCCACATGGACTGCTTCTGTGTTGCTCTCTTAGTGATGTCTGCATAACCTGTAATTAAGGTATAATCAACATTGGTTTATAGAAAATAGATCTTGTCAAACGAACTTAATTTTTTTTGGTGAGATTACAAGGTCCATTAATAAAGGTAATAGTGGTGATGTAATATACTTAAACTTCTGTATGGCATTTGACTTGGTATCATATGACATTTTGATTGAGAACATAGAACAATAAAAATTGTCTCAAATATTGTCTCAGAAAATATAATGGTAAACAGGGAATTGTCCAAGTGGGTGTGTTTCTAGTGGAATCCCAGATAGGGAATTGTTCTTGGTTATATGCTAACTAATATTTTTATCAATTACCTGGAATAAAACATAAAATCATTACTGATAAAGCTTGCATATGACACACAATCTGGGGGAAGCGGTAAATAATGAAGAGGACAGATCACTGATACAGAGCAATCTGGATTGCTTGGTAAACAGGACACAAGCAAAGGTTATGTTTTGTAATACAACTAACTGTAAGATCATACATTAAGGAACAAAGAATGTAGGCAATACCTGCAGGATGGGGGGCTCTATCCTAGGAAGCAGGGACTCTGCAAAAGACTTAGTGTTGCACTGGGAGCTCATGTTCAGCTGATTGTTCGCCATAACCCCAGACACCCAAAGGGCTAATATGAACTTTGGATGTATAAATAGGAAATACTGTGTAGGACTAGGAAGGTTCTATTGGCACTGGTATGACTGCTCCTGGAATATTATGTCCAGTCCAGATGTCCACAGTTCAAGAAGGATGTTGAAAAATTAGAGAGAGTTCAGCGAAGAGCCAAAAGAATGATTAAAGGATTGGAAAACAAGCCTTATAGTGAAAGACTCAAGAAGCTCAGTATTTTTAGTTTCCTTAAAAAGCTCAGTTTCACAAAGCTATAAACAATAATAAGCCAAATCAGCCAGGAGGAAGAATTGAATAAGAAAAATGTGAATGATAATTGGGAATGGTTTAAGTACACTTAATAGATGCCCTAAAAGCCACAATCTCACAACTGAGGACGAAGGCTATCTTGGTTAAAAGAATGACCTGATTTAGAAGGGGAAGTGAAGGCAGCTATATATACTATCAGATATAAGACAATTATAATAATGAAGCTAGGAAGCAAAGGGACACAAGGAAAAAAATCTATAGCCAGCAGAGTTAAGGACTGTAAGGAGGATTTTTAAAAGTATATTAGGAACAAAATGAATACCAACAATTTTATTTGTCTATTATTAGATGGAAATTGTAGAATTACCAGTAATAATGCAGAAATGGCAGAAGTGTTCAATAAATATATCTGTTCTTTTATTTGGGGAAAAACAAATGATGTAGTTATCTCATGTTTTGAGGATAACACTCTTTCCATTCCACTAGTAATCATATTAAAATCAGCAGGTCTAGTTAACTTGAATACAAGAGTTTTAAAAGAGCTGGCTGACAAACTCACTGGACTGTTAAGGTAGATTTTCAATAAGTCCTGGAACACTGAGGAAATTTCAGTAGATTGGAAGAAGGCTAACATTGTGCCAATACTTAAAAAGGGAAAAGGAGATGACCCAGGTAATTATAGGACTGTCAGTCTGTGATCAATCCTGGGCACATTGTTGTTTTACTGTTTATTGTCCCATATCAGCCTTGACATAAAACAATTAAAGAGGGTAATCTAATCCGTGTCAAGTAGCCCATTCTTATAGGAGCGGGGAGCCCATTCAGGAAGTAGTGATTCTGAAAATGATTTGGGGGTCATGGTGGATAATCAGCTGAACATGAGCTCCTATTGTGACAGAGCTAATGCATAGAGAGGGGCTTCTCAAGTAATATAGAGGTTATTTTGTCTCTGTATTTGGCACTGGTCTGACAACTGCTGGAATATTGTGTCTAGTTTTGATGTCCACAATTCAAGAAAGATGCTGAAAAACTGGAGAGAGTTCAGAGAAGAACCACAAGAATGCTTAAAGGATTAAAAAACATGCCTTACAGCAGTGGTTTTCAAACTTTTTTTCTGGTGACACTGTTGACTAAAATTGTTGATGCCCATGACCCAACGGAGCTGGGGATGAGGAGTTTGGGGTGTGGGAGGGGCTCAGGGCTGGGGCAGAGGATTGGGGAGCAGAGGTGAGGGCTGCAGTAGGGCTAGGAATGAGGGGTTGAGGATGTGGTAGGGGGCTCAGGGCTGGGGCAGAGGATTGGGACACGGGCTTACCTCAGGCAGCTCCCAGTCAACGGTGCAGCGGGGGTGCTAAGGCAGGCTTTCTGCCTTTCCTGGCACCACAGACTGCACTGTGCCCTGGAAGCAGCCAGCACCAGGTCTGGCTCCTAGGCAGAGTGGCGCCGCATGGCTCTTGCCTGCAGGCACTGCTCCCCAGCCAGTGCTCAGGGTAGGGGCAGCACGCAGAACCCCATGACCCCTCTCCCCCTGCCACCTAGGGGTGCTCCTGGGGCACAGTGCGGTGTCGGAACAGGTAGGGACTAGATTGCATTAGCCGGGCAGCACTGCCGAGAGGACTTTTAACGGCCCGGTCAGTGGTGCTGACCACAGCCGCCGCGACCCAGTGCATTACATTACGTGACCCAGTACTGGGTCACGACCCACAGTTTGAAAACCACTGCCTTACAGTCATAGATTCAGGGAGCTCATTATTTAGCTTAACAAAACCAAGCTTCAGGGATGACTTCCTTACAGTCTATAAGTACCTACACGGGGAACAAATATTTGATAATTGGCTTTTCAATCTAACAGAGAAAGGTATAATACAATCCAATGGGGCTGGAAGTTGAAGCTAGGCAAATTCAGTCTGGAAAAAGACATGCATTTTTAAATGTCTGAGGTTAATTAACCATGAGAACAATTTACCAAGGTAGATTCTCTATCACTGGCAATTTTAAAAATCAAGATTGGATGTTTTTTCTAAAAAATATGGTCTAGGAATTATTTGGGGGAAGTTCTGTGGCTCGTGTTACACAGGCGGTCAGACTGGATGATCACAATGGTTCCTTCTAGCTTTAGAATCTCAAGCTATGAATTTAGAAGAACCTGATCCCATCTAATCAGTCCAGAACTGCAGTCTGTAGGGTCTGTCTGTGCTCATGTAGTTTTTCTCTTCTCCCAATTTGTAACTACACTGATCGGTGTGTGAATGCCTTTGTGTGCAGACTGCTGTGAATGCCACACTTGACCCTTTCCATCTTGTACTTAAGTGCTTTCATTCAATGCAGTGGGATTGAGTGATATTTGTCTAGTTGTTAAATGTGTGAAATTGTAAGCTCCAGTCCATTAACACAGAATGTGTCCAATTAAGTTTAGAAGGAGAGGAAATAAAGATGAAATGTGATGAATCTCATCTTTAGCTTTCTAATTTCATTTAGTATGGCATTTTATTTCATTTTTGAATCTTTTTACATTTTTAAAGGGTTTTTTCTCATCAGACTATGGTCCTTTTCTCTGGAGGAACCTGTGGAACAGGACTATTCCTACAAACTCCATGAGTCTTCTTTGTTTTGTCCCCGTGAAAGGGACTAATCCTAATCACCTGTAACTCAAGAGAGAAAACCTAATTAGGGATGCTTTATAGCTGGGAGCTGATTAACTGAATGCCTCCTAGCCAGCAGAGACAGAGCTAGGTGGTATAAGGAACTGAGAGAGAACCCAGTTCAGGAGGAAACTCGGCGGTCTTAAAATAATAAAAGTTTCCTTGCAACTTCTATCAAGAATATAAGGGAATAGGGCTCAGTAAAAAAAGCTCTTCTGCAATTCTTTAAGTATACCAGGAAAGATGTGAGACTCTAAACCATGAACAAGATTAGAAGTTCTGTGCATGGTGGTCATAGACTCTGGAAGTGAGTCTATTATTGTACAAAGTCCAAGAAGAAGAGGAAGAATTGTTAATAGAGGTTCAGGAGGAGAGCCAGGAGAGAGTAACTAAAGAGAGTTTTCTCTCCCTGATAAAGGATCTGGAGGAAGATCTGACAAGTTGGGTCTGGCTGAGCCAGGGTAGAGTGACAGGAGTAGGGTTATCTCCTGTGGTGCAGATCCTAGAGTGGTGGGGAGCTCTGTGCTAATAAGGTCCATGAAAACTAGGGAATGAGATAGAAACCCATGAAGGGTGGAAAGAAGGTTAAAGCATACTTAAGACTCCCTATAGGGAAAAGCCTGGTTGGCCAGCACCCTGACAAAGGGGGAAGGATCGGAGTCAAGCCCAGGAAGAGCAAAGGACTTACTGTTTGGAGGTGAGCACAGGAGGGGGGGACTAAACCCTGGAAGGGGGCTGAACTGTGCATGACTTAGCCGGAGGGTTGAAGCACAGAAGACCCAATAAGGCAGTCAAGAGAAGGAACTGGCTCGAACTGACCATCGTGGCTGAAGAAGTGGCCAACAGAATGAGTGAGAAGCAAAGTCCGCTGCAATGGAACATCTGGGCACAAGGGTGCACCCTAGGGGAAAGGACTTGTGTTTACAGTCCTTTCAGGAAATGTGTTCTCTCCTCACAACTGAGGAGGGCCTCTCAGACTGATCCATGGAGGATCAGGTGAGTTCATCCTGTAAACCTTCTCCCATGGCACATGGCAGAAGCTATACATCCATGTGGTCTCCATAAGTGGCTGCCTCTGAAACGCACCTCAGGGAGCAGGAGGAGAAGGTCAATTAGTAGGAAAGACAGTAGGTCATAGATACAAAAACATAAGTTAATAATTACCTATTTGCATTTCAGACTTTATGGGACAGATGTTGATCTTAGTTTCTGTAGAATAAGATTAAATGAGTTACCCCAAATTTATACCAAAGTAACTAAGATCTGAATCTAGCCCCTTGAGTCAATGTAAAATGGAGAACCAGAGAAATCATGTCGTTCAGAATGGTGCCTTGCAGGGGAAGAAAAATGATGGCATCAGAATTTTTAGACACAATCAACTTGAACTATTTTGTTTTGGCTTTTTGAAATAGAGCATGATAATTACATTCATGGGAACTGGCTGAGATTGGGCAGCCAGTTCACAGGTGGGAGAAAGATCTGACTGAATCCCTTTTAGCAGGAAAGCCGCCAGTGCATGCACCTGTTTTTTCATAGGAGTTGCTTGCATATGCCAAAATTGTTGTAGAGAGATGATGAGCAAAAATAAACATTGAAAGGAACAAGTCATGCTGAAATTTCAGATAAGAGAGTATCCGGAATGAGGCAAAGCTGGGGTTTGTAACTGGCAGGCTACAGCCTTCCCTTAGGCTAAATTTTTAAAACAGAAAAATTAGGATTTTTTTGCATTGCTGATATTATATTATTTGTTTTGTGGTAGCACCTAAGAACCCCAGTCAAGGATCAGGGCCCATTTGTGATAGGGGCTGTACAAACACACAACAAAAGACAGTCCTTCACCTGAAGAGCTGACAGTCTAAATAATATTAAAGAGCTGCTGATGCGTTCCAGTTTCTAGGCCAAGTTCAGAGGTGATGTAAGTTACATATCAGTAAGTTAGTGGGAATGAATGGTAGCTGCTGTAACATTAATGCTGAGGGGTCAAAAGGCTAAAGTATAACAGGAGAACCATCCAAAAGGAGAATGTAAGGTGTGCAATGTTGTGATGGTGGAGCTGCTTTATCATATACCCTCCTGCTGTTTTTCTTGCTACAATCCAGGCTTCTGCCCCTGTCCCCACTGATCTCACTTAAAAGCAGGAGTAACTCTGCAGAAGTCAAAGGAATGATACACATTAAAACCCAGTATGAGTGAAAAGAGAATCAGGTGCTTTGGGACTGATTTATCAATGTCCCAGGATTACTTTCTTGAGCCACCATAAAAAAGCCATAACAGTCCCCCCCAAAATCCTCCTGACATAAGGGAAGGCCCTGACAGGCATTGTGTGGACAGTGTAGTTGGCTTTTTGCCACCTGCACAGGAACCCCAAGTACAGGGAACATGGCAGGGCTGGTTTTGGTCATTGTGGTATTGTTGGGTCATTTCTATGCTCCAGCTATTCCTGACTGCTAAAATGGCCCAGTGGGGCTGTTGGCAGCCAGACCTAGCTTTTGCCTCTAATCCTGTGCCAAGCTCAGCTTTGGGCAAGAGTGAATCCAGCCCTGTGGCTATAAAGTACATGAGCATACACTAGTTCACCAGTCTGTAAATCAGACTTTTCAATGTTCTGCATCATGCAGTTTGTGTTAGAGCTGACTCTGCCTCCCTGTCCTGTTGCCCCACATATTAAGGCAGGGACACTACATGGGGCAGCAGCTGGCTGGGAGGTTGAGGAAAGGAGGCGACCCTTCTCCATCAGCTCTGGGTTCCCTGCTCTCTTCTGCACTGCCTCTCCAAGGAGGAGAGAGAACCACCCCAGCAAGGAAGCCCAGGGACTGACAGGATTTTGAGGAGGGAATGGGGTGAGGAGAGAGAGAGCAGATGGGCCCACTTTATTTTCACAGTGGGGAAGGAATAGTAGCAGTGGAGGAAGCCCTGAGCAGTTGAATCCCACTCAGACTGAACTACTCCACCCTGCTTAGCCCACTCCTTCTGACTCCAGTCTCCTCTCATGGAAAACAGGTCAGCTCCTGGGCATCTGAACTTCCTCTCTGAGCACTGGGGTGGGGAAGGGCACAGAGGAACAGGGTTGGTCCCAGAGCTACTCTTGGAGCAGCAATAGTTGGGACCTTCCTGGGGACAGCAGTTGTTCAGCTCTGGAGAGAGGAAAGGCTGTCCTAAGTTAATATTTTGGTGGATGGCCTGAATTAATTGTAATGAGAGTGGTGGATTGAATTAATTGAATTTGGGAATTATAGCCTAAATAGTCTGTATTGGGGCAACCTGGGACAGAACAGCCCCTTCCCCTCTCCAAACTCTCACCGTCCTGTTGCCCTGAGAAGCTTAGACAGGGACTCTGGGTGAGTTCCACAAAAATATGTAGCCACCTAAACCTTAGATTTAGGCACCTAAATCCCAGTTTTGGCTTTAGTGTATTCCACAAAACTCCCACCAAATTCTGTAGGTGCCTAGGTTTTTCAAGGTAAAAGTTCCCTAGGCATCTATGTTTCTGCATCTGGGCATGCACACTGCTGCCTCCTGGATGCCTATCTCCCTCCCACAGCAATCCACAAACCAGGGAAGGCAGGTGTGTGGGGCAGGTGTGTGGTTGCCTAAGTCGCGTGTGGGGCCCGATCTGGTAAGCATGCTCAGAGGGCACCTACCAGATTGAGTCCCATTCAAAAGCCAGCCAGAGGAAGAGGATGTGCCCACCTTCTAACTTTTACCCAAGTAGTTAAAGCACTTAGCCGGAATGTGCAAGACTCAGGTTCAATTCCCCTCTTGCTGCCAGAGGGAAACAAAGGATTTGAACGGAGGGGTCTCTCACAAGAGTGCTCTAACCACTGAGCAATGGGATATTCTGATCTGGGGCTCCCTCAGTCTCTCCTGTTGAAGCTGTTCCACTGTGGATAAATGATGAAAGAGTGATTGGAGCAGGGGGACTGGACCTTGCATCTCCCGTCTCCCAGGATGACCTAACCACTGGACTATGGAATCATTCTCACGCTCTCTTTCTCTAACCCAATGACTATTAAGACCATTATCACACCCCATCTCTGATTAAATGGGCCTCTTGCCCCTTTTGTGTTTCTCTTCCTTTGCTTTATTAAAACACACACACAAGATGTGTTTTCATGCAACCAGGATCTTTGTTTTGTAAGCTTTTATCAGTTTTTTCTGCTTATTCCTCCCTTGAAGCCATAATCCTCTGCTTGCGATATCACTGTTAGTTGCAGAGATGGCTGGGACAGCACATTCAGAGGATTGTGACTTCAAGTGTGGAATAAGCAGCAAAAGGAAATGAACCAAGAAATATAAATCCCATCTTCATACAAATATCTTTAGCAATAAAAATAAAACTAAGCAAAACCAAACCCCCTCACACACAAAGGGAGAAACATATATTTTCAGTGTTGTTTCCAAATAGACTGAGATGGTCAAAGGAGCCTAATGGGGATTGTGACACTCCGTACCTCAAAGCAGCACCCTGGAACACCCATATTCACCACTGTTGTAAGAACATAAGAATGGCCATACTGGGTCAGACCAAAGGTCCATCTAGCCTAGTATCCTGTCTTCCAACAGTGGCCAATGCCAGGTGCCCCAGAGGGAATGAACAGGTAATCATCAAGTGATCCATCCCCAGTCACCCACTCCCAGCTTCTGGCAAAAAATATAATATAATTATGAGATGTTTTCTACAAAGTATGCCTTATGAGGTATCATTTTAAAAGTCTTAATCTGTTGAACATTAATATTCTGTTGGATTGTATGTGCTATCATTGTATGGGAAGTTATGAAGTTTTGCTATGTGAGTGTCTTACTGAAATATGTTGTGAGGTTGGGAACAGGTACATCAATAGAGCATCAACACCCATCAAGGAAAGAATCTACTATCCCAGGAACTGCAAACAATGGAGACTTCTCAGAGAGAACATGTAGACAATGGAGTCTGCTTGACCAATGGGTAATGACTAACCCAACTCACAATAAAGATCTTTCCAGCAAGCTGGAAGAAACTATAAGAGGGGAAGTGACATCATCACTTGGCCTCACTCCCCCCGCAACTCAACACCTGGAAACACGGTTTGAGGACAAAGACTTTGAATTGGGGGAGGGTGGTCCGAGACAATAACAGGTTCCAGCATGTTATTGAGGATCTGTGATCTGTTTGTACCATCTGTCAGGGTGAGACACTGGTTGATTCAAATCCTGTTTAGTTTGTAGAACTCAGACTATGAATTTATTTTTGTTTCTTAAGTAATCAACTCTGATTTCCAAGCCTACTACTTATAATCAATTAAAATCTATATTTCTGTAGTCAATACATCTGTTTTATGTTTTACTTAAAAGTGTGTTTTGGTTGAAATGCTTGGGAAATCTCAGCTCAGTTTACAAAGGCTAGTGTGTGTCATCTTCACATCGAGGAAGGGGCAGACTGTGTAATGAACTTATACTGGCCAGGCTTCTGACCAGTGCAAGAGAATACAGTTCTGGGATGCAAGACTGGGGAGCTGGGGGGAATTGGCTGAAGCCTCTCTATTGTTGGTTCATGTGTGGCTGCAAAAGCACTCATGTAACTCAGTTGGGTGTGTCGCTGCCTGTGGATGTCTGTAGGTGCAGTACCTTCCAGAGGTTTGTGGCTTGACACAGCATCACAGAGTGAGAGGGATACTGCAGGTTGGAGGGACAGAGGGATCAGTGGTCCCAAAGTCCAGGTTGTACCCTAGGGACCACGTCACAGCGATAGATGCCCAATTCCCATTCACCTATCCTTAAGCCCCTTTGAAAATCCCAGACAGAATATTTTGCAGTTTTCCAGGAACTGCTCCTGGCCACTTAAATCCTGGCATGCATACAAAATTTTTGCAGGAATCAGTGCAATTCAATGGGATGGTAAGAGACTGCCTCAGCTTGCAATAAACACGTTTATGTTTATTGTCACAAATAATCAATGTGAGTATGTGGGCGTCTTAAAGCCTAATGACATCATTATTTTTTATTTTAATTCTGTTCACATTGGTGCCACAATTATGGTCAGGTTGACCTTTTCCATTATTGACACCTACTGGGTCAAAATCTAGATCACCCAGTCAATGCCTTTGCCAATGCAGACTTATTCCCTACAGCACACATTCTAGTGTTTTCTCTAATCTAGTTTTAAAAGTTCCTAAGGATGGGATTCCACTGCCAAATATATTTCACTATCAGAAAACATTCCCTGTTGTTTAGAAATTTTTAATTCTTAGATTCATGAAGCACTTCTGTACAAAAGGAGTTACACGTGCAAGAACAAAATCACAAGGTCTATTTATCTTCATACTGCTCCCCAGTTGAGATCAGGAAATTATTTCCCTCAACATTATGAGGGTGGTCTTTCACCGACACATAATATCTAGATCCCGTCTAAAGCCAGGATTAGCACAAGATCGGGACATTGGTCTGGGTCTGATATGGTCATTTCTTTGTCCTTAATGGTGGCCTCCAAAGTATTTCTAAAAACGTTGGGCTTGTGACTTTTTGAACTTCTTCATGACGTTGTTGCCCCTTTCGCCTACGTGGTTGGCCCAATATTTGAAGCCTTGCAGGGTTTTTTCCACTAGGAGGAGAAATCAGTGATACAGGTCAGGAAAATCCTTATTTACAAACATGTATTCAAATCCTGTTTCCCTGAACACAGAAGAAACAAACAACACCAGACAGTTTCCTGGCTCAGAAATCACCAAATCTGCTACTCCAACAAGCTCTGTGCCCAATAAAGCTTTGTTTCTTTGCTTCCTCCCTGGATCACACTCACAACTCCTCTATAGGCTTTCTCCCTCAACACACAGAAGCTGCAATCCATTTTTCTAACCCCACCCCGCATTTGCGACCAGGTCCACACAGTCTTGCCCTGACCTGCTATGAGGCCTATTGTCTTGGGCAGTAATTTCCATTTTTTGCAGCCATCTTTATTACATATGGGGGGCTTAATTGTACCTTCTGATGATCTGGAAAGAGTGCTTGGCACAACCATTGACTTTAATGAGAACTGTGATTGATTGTGAATCTAAAATCCACCCCCCTTGTTGGCAGCGATTCGCTACTTTCAACATAACCTTATATAAAAAGCACCTGAAAGGAGTTTCTGCAAAGGTTTTCCTTTCTTTCTTTCTTTCTTTTATTGTTGAAATACCAGGAGTGCCAGTGCTGATATTTCCTGGGTTTGCTAGAAGACTAGTTTGGGGATATCAGAGGATATACATTATAAGCTTTCACACCCAAAT
Source organism: Terrapene triunguis (assembly GCF_002925995.2). Classification (NCBI taxonomy): domain Eukaryota; kingdom Metazoa; phylum Chordata; order Testudines; family Emydidae; genus Terrapene; species Terrapene triunguis. The sequence goes on from NW_020664447.1 coordinate 23,833,850, forward strand.
TGAAGTGTGAGGTTGTTGACAAGCACATCCATTCGCCAAAGAGTTAATTAGTTATTTAAATTAATAGCTATTAACAAAAACCAAATGAAAATACAGAGATTTAAATTGTATGACTAAAACTTGTTTCTCCTTTCAACTGCTCAGCTTTCACTCTTTTGATACTCGGGATAGTATCATTTTACTAATACTCGAGCCATCATAGAGCCTTCCAGGCTGGACAGGATCTGAACATGTAATGTAAGAAAGAAGACCCCCCCCCACCCATTTATTTCTAAATACCATGTAAACATGGCTTTGGATTATTTATGCAGTTACTGTGTGTGCTTTGATAATGTAAGTGGAAATAGCTTTAAATAAACTTTGAAGGGTACCTTTTGACTAGTCTGTGCTAAGAAGCGGATTTGTTTTAGCATCAGCAGCAGCCATGCTTTTCTGTAAAATAGTCTCTTTATTACTTTATTGTGATCCAGATGGATTTCACGTGGAAATACTTTGTAATGTTGCTTTTGCTGCTACTCAAATGATTGGGAGCTGTTAGATTTGAATCAAGTTACTTCTTGCAAAGTAAGCTGTGTCTTTCATTAATAAGTGAATAATTACCCTGAAGAACTTTGCAGATACACAGTGCCCTAGATTAGTGATATCACACTGTCATCAACTGCAGAGAAATGAATTCTGAGTTTTTAATCAGCTTGTTTCCATTAGCAATCAAGCTTTCTTTATGTTGTTATATTAAATCCAAATACACATGCTTAATGCTTATTGGCGAATTTGCTCTGAAAGCTTTGCTTCACATACACTCCAAAAGGGGCATGTACAGAATGAAAATACATGAGGTACTACAGTTATCTTTCATTTAAAAGACAACAACCTGATGTTGAGATTGATTTTCAACCCATCATCTCATTATCAGCCCCCACAATTTTGTGAGAGAAAATAAGTGCCACATCTCTGGTGATACACAAACACTTGCATAACCACACAAAGGTATCCATTTTTGTTATATACTCCAAAGCAAGGTGTGAGTGTGTATGTTAGGTGGGGAGACCACCAGCATCGGGATGTGTGGCCTGTCTATTGCCACACCACAGTTCAAGAAGCCCATTGCATCTCACACATCAATTATTTCCTACGGATTGCCCAGAATCACATTTCTGTGCAGCAGGACATACTTAATGATCTTGCACACCTGGATGATGACAACTTCCACTGGAGACTTTCCAACACCAAACAGATTGCTATCAGTCAGTGGCAATCTGGTTTTGCAAGTTGTCACAGGATGTCTACCAGCTGTTTCTCCACTGTCTCAGTTTGGTGTCTCTGCACTGGGGGGCTGGGATGAGCTCAGGACACAACTTCAGGAATGCAGTCTCCCATATCCAAATACTCTGCAGCTACTGCTAGTCATCTCAAATTTGTTTCACAATCTGATTGCACCACTACATAGAGCTGGTCAGTGAAGATCATCAGCACCTGACGATTTTCATTCCTTGCCACCATCCCACTCCTCCTCAGTTTTTTTCATTTTCATTACTGCATGCCCAGCCACTCTAAGAGTTGCTGAAGTTCTGCAAATACAGTAGGTCAGGCGCCTTGTCTGTAGAACAGACACAAAAATTCTGTGATCTCTTTGGTATCCAGGCTTCTGCCAATGAGATGGTATAAAAAGGTTGAAAACTACTGTGAGGAACCGTGGGAATTTTAAAAAAAGGCATAAAAAAGATTTAAGGAATGGAGCAGAGTGTCAAGCTCCCACAATTCCCTGAGAGGAATGCTGGATCCTGCAATGCACTTCCAAAATATCCCAAAAGGCAAAGAGGTATACTTGGATGCCAACCCTCAGCCTACCTTTGTGCCATGTCCTTTTCACCAATAGAACTTCTTGCATCTAAGAGACACAGCAAAGGCAGCGAAGTGTGTATATGCTCTAGTAACATTGCAGTGCTGGCAGCTGTATGCCACTAAAGTTGCTATTGGTAAAGTTTCTAGTGTAGATATGACCTTACTGTGCTGGTCTTTAATGACTAACCATCCAATGAAGAACATGATATGAGGTATGAAACACACCCCTGTCAGTCAACAAGCACGATAATACTTTCTATGTCATGCAAGTGCCATAAAGAAATTTGACCACTATTAAGATTCACAGAGCCCCTGAGGGACAAGGAAGTATTAACACCTTTTAGAGATGGGTGAACTGAGAAACAGGGGTGCAATGAGTAGCCCAACATGACCCAGTAAATCAGCAGTGATGCTAGGAACAGAGGCTTTGATCCAGACTCCAGGCTTTTCTTCTAGACAGACTGCCTAGCAGCCTTTAAAATTAACCATCTTTCAAGTGAGCAGATGGCCTCAATCAATTATCCCTAGTATCAAATTCAAAAGAAATGAATCTGAGAAAGGAAGAGCAATAACCAGGGCCAGCTACAGGGTTTTTGCCGCCCCAAGCGGCGCAAAAAAAAAAAAAAAAAGAGCCGCGATCGCGATCTGCGGCGGCAATTCGGTGGGAGGTCCTTCACTCCGAGCAGGAGTGAGGGACCGTCTGCCGAATTGCCGCCGAATAGCTGGACGTGCCGCCCCTCTCCGGAGTGGCCGCCCCAAGCACATGCTTGGCAAGCTGGTGCCTGGAGCCGGCCCTGGCAATAACAATGAAAGATTAGAGTAAGTAACCCATTGGAACTGGAAACTGACTAAGTCAAAAAAAGGCTTGCTAATTGCAATTAGAAACAGAGAGTGATCTCAGCAGATGCCATGTTAACAAATTTCAAATCATTCCAATTATTTGGTTGCTCATTACACCTGTAAGCATGTTAGATAGCTTGTTGCAGAAATCTGGAAAGCTGTTCTGTGAAAATTCATCACTACATTTAGCTTTTCTGGGACAGGCATCAAGACTATGAAGCTGACACTGCAATTATGGTGAATACTTTCCTGCTAATTATATATAATTTTTCACAACTGAAATATAATTAGCAAATCAGCACCACCAGGTGCTGTATTACCTAACCACTTATGATGAGGCTGCATTTACAGAACTTCACAAAATGACTGGGTTTACAAATGTCTGAATGAATTTTTTTCTTTTGCAGTTTTGGGTTCTTGTTTCCCATTAGAGTAAAGCAGTCTCCATATAGATTCCAAGGCCAGAATGGCAGAATGATCATCTGCTTTGACCTCCTGCAATCTCAGTAGCCATTCCATCCCAGGAATGTTTGTATGGTCTTTTCAGAGCTGACATTTATTTATTTTTATTTGTTTTTCTAAAAATAATGTAAATATCAGGAAATAAAAGACAAGTGTTTGTTGAGGAGACAGTGGGCATAGGAGTCAGTGTGTAGGACTGGGATTCATGAGACTGGAATCAGGGCCTGACTTTGCCAGTGACATGTTTTGCGACTTTACCTCCCTGGACTCCATTTGCAAAATGGGGATAATGGTACTTACCACCTTTCATCAAAAGATCTCAAAGCATTTTAAAAAGATGGGTAAGTATTATTAGTTCACTGAATAACATTATTAGCTGTGCTTAATGACTGATGCCAAGAAGATGTCTTCTAACCAGGCTGTATTAGATGTTGCCATTAAGAATGTTTTGTTTTATCAGCTAAAGAGGAATGAATTGTCTCCTCCAAAGTGGGTTACATTCTGATCAATATTGCATTGTAAATATTGCTTCATATATCATGGTCCACACTATTCCAGCCATTTTAGAGGTGTGAGTATCCTCAAATTTGGGTATAATTTATATCTGGATTCAAACTTTGCTGTTTTGGGCCCATCTTTAATGCTTTTATATTGCTTTGTTGAGGTGATAAAAGAACTCACTGCTACAAAAAATAAATATTTCCCATTATAAAAGCACTGATAATAATGAACTCTGTTAGAGATGAACAGTTCCTTGCAAGCTTGTTCGTCTTTTAAATCTATTCCCCCGTTTATGTACTTCTCACATAGGAAACTGAGGAGTGATAAACATTGGTGCGTTGATGACCTTCTGTATACAGAGCTATGCTGACAAAAGTTTGCAGTTTAGGCCTGGCCTTAGTCTTAGCAAATCTTCTACTTCATTACAAGCTAGATTGGATAGTCTCTCTTAAACTACAGGAACAGAACAGAGTCTATTTCTATTCTCCTAGCAAGCCAGTCTGGCTCGCTCTCTCTCTCTCTCTCTCTCTCTCTCAGGGTCATTGGGTTTAAGGAATGCCCCCCTTCGTCTCTATGCTTGTCTGGGCACAATTACCAATTTCCTTAATAGTTTCTTTGTTCCAGGCCCCACCTGCGATGTCTCCTGGAACCTGAGAATGTTTTTCTCTCAGTTGAAAGGACCTATCCTGGAGAATGTTCAGGTGATGGCTGCTCCATTGTTTGGGCAGTTATACTCATTCAGTCTCAACCAGCTGCAGTCACTGGTCTGATGACTGATTTGAAACTGTCAAGTCTTAGAGATAAAGCACAGAATTTACATATTCAGATACAGATCAAAATATGCAATTAATGCAGATACTTGTGTTTAGATGTTGTCACAATTCCTTAATACGCTGAGGAGGAAAGGGTGTTTGCCTGATTTCAAGCACTAAACGAAGATCAGCCAGAACCACAGTGTAACACTGAGACATTTCTGTGATAACCACTGAAGTGTTTACACTATGTGAATGGCAATTGAGATATAAAATGGCATATTTTAGATGATATCAAAACTATTATGTTATAGGCTAAACTGAGAATTGGATAACCCAGAGATTACTGCTGTTTCATTAGCAATACATGATGCATGAAGTCAAGAATCAGACAAGCAGACTGACATAAGATGCATCATTTTATTAAACACATCAAAGCTCTGCTGATTATGTCCTACCACCCAGCCTAAGGTTTGCATTCATGAGCCTTTAGTCCTTCACCAAACTAGGCCCTTCTGGAATTCTTATACTCCTATTTCCGCTCATCATACTACAGCTGAGACACCCATTCACAGGTTCCCTGTTCCCTTCCTTTTGAGTCTCAGTAGTAGCTGTAGCACTAAGGAGATAGAAAACTTCCCTTACGGGGCAGCTAGTGATTCCCCTTGTGTAAGGGATTCCCGGGGTCATTGAAAGCTGGTGTAGCTGATTCTGTGCTATCTTCTCCTGGCCCACCTCGACTTAGTGGTTGTTATGGGGCATGCTTGGCTGGGAGGGGTACTGCTGCACTCTGGTGATCCTAAGCCTAGGCTAACAGTGGTAAGCCTATTCTAGTTTATGCTGAGGGCTGCTTCTGTTCTGGCTCCTTTGGTCACGAGGGCAAATTGTGGCAGAAAGCCTATGCTCTCCCTGCCCCCTGCATCAGGTATGCTGAGCAGAGCTCAGGCACACCAGATAGTCTAAGCCAATGGTTCCCAAACTTGTTCCTCTGCTTGTGCAGGGAAAGCCCCTAGCGGGTCGGGTCAGGCCAGTTTGTGTACCTGCCACGTCCGCAGGTTCAGCCGATCGTGGCTCCCATTGGCCCGGAGCAGCGAACCGCGGCCACTGGGAGCCGCGATCGGCCGAACCTGTGGACACGGCAGGTACGCAAACCGTCCCAGCCCGCCAGGGGCTTTCCCTGCACAAGTGGCGGAACAAGTTTGGGAACCACTGGTCTAAGCCCATGGAGTGCACATTTTAATGACCAGGTGTGCATTATGGTGAACCTAAATTCATATGAATGAATGTTAAGGAGAAGTCTGATTCCTCAGCCTTGAATCACTGTGTTTGCTCATCAGTCATTTTCCTCCGTGGAGTAAGTGGTAGATGGTATCAGGAGTAGCTCCAGGCTAATAAATCTACATATGATTACTGAAAGGCCTGCCTGGACTCTTATTTATATTCCCTTTATAGTCCCTGGGCTTGTCTACACAGCTTTGCAGTTTGGACTATGGGTGTGTGAATTGCAGTGTCTGCACTAGTGTGCTTAGCTGCAACTCCCCCACATGGACCCTACAGGTGCAAACTAGTTTGCATTAACACAGTCCTGTTTAAAGAGGACTATGTTAACATGAACTAGGGGTACCTTTTAGTTTGTGCATGCAGCATCCACTTGGGGGACTGACTGCAGCATGCTAGTGCAGGCTGAAATTCACACCCCCATAGACTGAACTGCGGGTCCATGTAGACATAGCCTCTGTTAAGGATCTTACTACACACACAATATATTAAAAATGTTCTGTTGAATAACTAAGTTTGTTCTTCTTTGGGGGTTTTAGCCAAACAATTTTGGATCTGGATGAGTACTGAGACCATAAGCTGTTACATCTGCTGCTAGCTACCTAGATTGTGCTATGCTGAAAAGTGTGAGAGTTTGTTTCTGTTAAATATTCAATATGTTTAAATTGAACCATATTAGAATTGTCCAATACTGGGAATCTCATGAGAACAGGCTCTCTCTCTTGCATTGCCTGATATTTCTGATTTATGTTTAGGACAGACGAGTTATGAGTTACTGTCTTTGGACAATTTCACTTTCTGCCTGGTCTGGATGTAGGAGAAGCAGAAGCAATACAAACATTTAAACAACAATAAATCTGTTAGACATTTTTTTAAATTGTACCCCTCACAGCTACTATCCACCTAAGAACACCTACAGTAGGCTTGTGGTGCTGTCATCTTAGTCACTCTGTCTTGAGTCTGGATGTCTTGGGAATGGTAGGGTGTTAGTCTAATACTGGATTTGTAAATTTCCCTTTGGATTACAGCCTCATGAGGCATGTCCTTTTTATAATGGAATCTGTGAATAAAATCCCAAGCGTACTTGCCATGAGAGGAAAGCATGAGACTCTTTTACTACCCCGAAGGGTTCTATTGACAGTGAGATGAGCCACAAAATCTGCAAGGTTAGTGAGAGATTGCCTAAGAGAATACTTTGTGGCCAAGTGAACCAAGGAAAACACTCCCAAAAGGGCCAGGGAAAATGTTTCAAAGGCAACCCAAAGTCTAATCTAAATATAATTAACATTATCCTGGTAGCACATTGTAAGCAACAAAGGCAGCATGGAATAAGAACCCCATATAATTCAAAGGAATTGGTATCCTCTTTGCAAAGGAGAAATGTATTAAGGGTCTGATATTTATTTCAGTGGGCTTTGGATCAGGCCTATAGAGCAATATTAAACAGGACTCCATATCAAATCACCATGAATGCAATTGGCAAGAATGTGGAAATATTGGTGCTGTTAGCTTTATGGTTGCTAAAAATGACTTTGAACTATCAGAAAAGAAGTAATATATTTAATAGACTACATTGAGTAACCAAAAGATGATCCTTCTTCAGAGACACACTTTGTGTTTGGATGCTTCATCACTGTGACTAGTCTATTAAGGCATAACTAATTCAGTTCCCTAATTATTTACTCATTATTTCATTAAAAATCAACACATAATGACCCAGTTTTTACCCACTGAATTCAATGGCAGTAAGAACCAGGAGTTGACATATTGTAAAAACTATTTTACTTATTTAATGAATGTATGCATTAATAAGGAGCACAAATGTGGGCTGTCACATGGATGAAAGGAGCTTTCCACTTTTCCATAAATATCATAAATAAAGTGACCCTCATGGAAAATTCAACATTTACAAACAGTAAATATCTGTCCATCCATCTGTCTATTTCTAAGCACGATAGTATCTGATGGCTATCTTATTTCACATTCTAAATACAGCAGAGGAAGCTAGTGAGGTCCACCTTTTGTGGTTCCTTTCCCCTCTATCTTAAATGAAAGAAAGGCAGATGATTTGATTTTTCTCCTCCCCACAAAGTACAATAAATAATCAAAACAAGTTGGGATGCATCCAAGTCTCTATACACAATGGTGCTGTATTCACATCTATATTATGAGTTCAGCAGGTAACTGAGTAAAACTTTCAGAAGATACCTCTGAAAGTGTAATCTTGTTATAAAGGAAATAATTGTTCAACTGGGATAGATAAACTAGAGAGGTACCTTCAAACATGGGAGTAGCAAGAGCATTGTTCGCAAGTTAGAGATGTTGAACACCTCAACCTCTTAAGAATCAGTGGGTGCCACCACCTTGAAGTCACTCAGTCTCAGATGTACTGTAGAGGTGAGTGACATGACAGTCTAGAGTAGTGTGGCATACCTGATGGGGCCAGATATTCCAGATTTGTCCATGTCTAATATAAAGAATAGACTTATATTAAAGTTAGTCCTTAAACAGATTTTTGTTTAAAAAAAAACAAAAAACACCTGACTGTTCATGCGTAATGACACACTCATTTAAACATCAATTGATTATATTTTTATGTGCCATCAAACTTTGAATGTGATCCTTTTTTCTCTGTTTAGAAATTATTTTAGCCAAATAGAATACTTTTTATTAAGTCTGAATTGTGCCACACTTGCGCTGCAATCAAATCTCATGCATGATACACTGCATATTAGCCACAAAACTGAATTTATTTTCTAAAAGTTATATTTTCTAAATGGCAAATGAGACTTATGCAGAAAGGACTGCCTAAGTACTGGGTAAGATTGTGTGACTGATGACCTTTCATTTTCCTCTTTGATGCTAGACTGCGGTCTTCAAATAAGTCTAAATATGATAAAGACTATTTAGACTAGAAGCTTGTCAGGGCAGCAACTGTTGTTAAGCCTTTGTGCTGCAGAAAATGGTTCTGGTGGTTCTGAACCAAATGCCCCAGGAACGATGTTAAGGATAACTGTACTACTGGAGGCTGTGGCGTTTAAGTGAGATGGGGATTTCATTTTAGTGTTCTTGCAAAATTGTAATTTGGGTAATTGTATTCTGCCTACCTAAATTTTTCCTGCAGTTTCAGTTGTATATGTTACTATTGAACTATAGCTCATTGAAAAAAAAAAAAACACCCCCCCCCCCCCGCCCAATAACAGGTGATAACACACCTGATAAAATAAATATTCTTCACCTGTTGTGTAGTATTGATGTGAGCTATTTGACACCTGACCTCATATCACCCCAAAGCTGGCTACATTGCAGTACCAGTTGAAATGGCACATATGCATGTCAAATTTCTCATATACTTTGGGATCATCTGGGATGATAGTTGCTATATATAGTGAATGTATAGGATGGAAGAATCCCATGCACTGTGGCTAGGCAGCAGTTCTGCAGAAAAGGACCTAGGGGTTACAGTGGACGAGAAGCTGGATATGAGTCAACAGTGTGCTCTTGTTGCCAAGAAGGCTAACGGCATTTTGGGCTGTATAAGTAGGAGCATTGCCAGCAGATCGAGGGACATGATCATTCCCTGAAAGCAGATTTGATAGCTGCTTTCAACTACCTGAAAGGGGGTTCCAAAGAGGATGGATCTAGGCTATTCTCAGTGGTAGCAGATGACAGAACAAGTAGTAATGGTCTCAAGTTGCAGTGGGAGAGGTTTAGGTTCGATATTAGGAAAAACGCTTTCACTAGGAGGGTGGTGAAGCACTGGAATGGGCTACCTTGGGAGGTGGTGGAATCTCCTTCCTTAGAGGTTTTTAAGTTCAGGCTTGACAAAGCCCTGGCTGGGATGATTTAGTTGGGGATTGGTCCTGCTTTGAGCAGGGGGTTGGACTAGATGACCTCTTGAGATCCCTTCCCACCCTGATATTCTATGATTCTATGAATGTCATATAGTTAGTATTAGACATTTGCAAAGTTCACTTATCCCTAGTGTGGTAGGCAATTCCTATAATATTCCATTGATCCTGGAGCTGCTGTTGGGGAGATGGACAATATCCACTTCCTGAACTCCATAATGGTAAAGTACAATGGGTCATAGGGGATCTGTTAAAATCACAGGAACGTGTATATTAGAGGTCAGCACCCGTGTTTTCAATGTGTATGATAGCTAACTACTCTCTGACTGGAAAAACTGGGCATATTTTCTTTCTATTAACTCATATTTTCTCTGTATATCAGGGAAGAGATTAAAGAGAGTACTCCAACACTATGAACAACATAAAGGGATTCCTTCAAACTGAACAAATACTGAAAACCACAGATGTCAGTCAAAAAGGTAATTTTGTCAGGTAGGAAGCTGGCAATCTGGAGACTGTAGACAATGATGTTTGGGTAGTTTCATTTGCCAGTGTAGAGGAATGCAGGAAGTAAATATATCACAAAAGAACGATAGAAGATATCAAAAGGCATTTGCCAATCATATCAATTATAGACTGAAGCAGACTTTGCTAATCATCTGACTGGTTTATGAAACCATCAGGAAACTCTTGACTAGCTATGCTACCTCTAAGCTCCATGTTTTAGGACTGACAAGAGGAAGCTTAAGTTACAAAGTTAGGTAACCTGAATATGAATATATCACTAGCAAGAACCTTAAGAGCCTGCTATCCTTTTAATTCTCTGTTATGGCTAGCTTCTTGTTTTATTAGTATTATCCCCATCCAAAGATCAAGATCAGACTAGCTTTGTAAAGGACATGGCAAAACACAATACTTTCTCTCTAAGTGCTGACTGGGAAACAATTTGAACAATGATATACTGGAACAATGAAGTAAACATGGTCTGTGGAAGACTAGCTTTGTCTCATGTGGTTTCATTGTGGGAACTTTTTTGTGCAGTTTGTTCAGCTCTTCTGCTTCTCCCTGAGGGAATTTTTATTGCAGTATAATTAGACTGACAATTTGGTAAAAGCTAATTTTATGTCATGGCCTCCATAGACCAAACAATAGGAAATGCTTGTGAAGGGAAATGTAATGAGGATTGGAGTACTCAGAAATGAAGCTGATACACAGAGTCCACAGACCATACTATTGTCATATGAATCTCAAACCATGGCATTGGGGCTGTTGGCTTACTCAAAGCACAAAAACAAACAAGGTCATCTTATGATAATGAGTATTTAATTTTGTATTAAATATGCTGTTTTTTTAAATATGCTTCATTTAGATTGTTCACCATGGGGTGACAGTATATATTACAAATATGATCTGGCTGAAATATAAAATATGAATGGATTATTATCCTGAGAGGGGGAATAATAAGTCCCCAGATCATACTGTTAGGGGTAGAATTTTTTTCTGAGGAGTAGTTCTTTATTACAATTGTCTCTGGAGCTAATCAATGTTTATTTGATTGTTCCCCTTGATTTTCATCTCCTCCATCATGAATTCTCAGTCATTTATCTTGGTGGCAGGGTTAAGGTCTGTTTGAAGAAAACTTCACAGGAGACCTAGGTCAAGCAGAAAACTCCTCTATGAGGTTTTTAGTTTTATTTTAAATGATTCTAACACAGCTAAAATGACTCAAAACCAATCACTGTCTCTAACCCATTCCTTAAACATTAATTTGAAACAAAACAAACAGCTCCACCACCAGCTATCTATAAACACAAATCAATAAACAGCACTTTTCTATCTCCCTATCCTGGCTTATAGACAACTAACTTTCTCTTCCTTAACGCCAGCACAGGCTTTTAAAGGTTCTGAGCCTAACAAGGCTCAGCTGCACCTAATTGCCTCCCACTTTGGCATGCCACCCTGATCTGAGTCTGATAACTTCTGCTGGGATTAAGTTAGAAACATCACTGCATTATCTGGCTTTGTGATGACTTGCCTATATATACCAATGGGGGTAGAAGCCATCTTAACTGCAGGGTCCCCTGCAGGGGTCAATTAAAAAAACTTGTAAACATGTCTTATAAGCACCAGTGCTAGCTATTTGGCCTCACCCTTGAGCCATTTTTGTTCAAGCACTAGCAGGGTTACCGTGGCAGCTGCATTTGATAATAACTGGTGGGGAAGGCAGCCAGGCACCCAGTTTTTCCTATGTCATGAACTGCTAAGTGTCTCTGTTCACAGTGTCTATATGAACTTGGGAAATGTATCCCTTTGAATGTTATAATTTATTTCACAAATAACCTACAGAATGTTTTTGCTTTTCTTAATGCCTTTCTTTTGGAAAGTGAGGAGGCAAAATGACAGAAATGGGGCACTCCCACAGGCAGATCAGTGCAGAGGGCCTCAGGAAGGCAACACAGACTGTTATTAGCTGCTAAGTTTTACAATGAGGACCCCTAAATAATATGACTACCTTTTACTCGGGGGTAGGAATAATAAATGAGTGCCTTGAAAACTTCTTTTCAGCAGCTGTTCCACTGCACAAATGACCTGGCTTTTAACAATTGTGAAGTGTCATGCCACATCCTTTCAGTTAGCTTAGTAGCATCAGAAAAAAAAAAATGAGTTTATCTCTCTGCAAAGAGATGTTGCTTTCTTGACCCTATGTCATCATTTGTTCCTCAGCATGTGAGAGGCAGACAGGGAGTTGGACTAGGGGGAGCTATAGTAACAACAGCAAAGTTAGCTCATTTTATGTAATTAGTTGTGTGTTTAACCATTTTATTTTCAGTTTGTTTTACCTCCTGCAAATTAATTGTAAGTTCTCTTAGCACCAAAGGGAATAAACCAAATGTTTTTTTCCACACACAGTTTAAAAGGGACTTTCTCTTATTAACCACAAGACTCCCCTAAGGAAGTGAACAGTCACTTCTCTAAGGATATTTATGACAAAATAATATACTTTTGATAAGAGCAAAATGCCACTGATATTTCCAGCTGTGTTATCCTAAATAGTTAGCATTATGTAGCAACTATTTGAAGCTACAATACAGGATGTACTCTCGTTTTTCAACTCATAAATGCACATAAATAGGACAATTGTTTTAAATTGCACTTTTGTCTCATAAGTGGTTTCTAAAATAAATATTCTTAGGAATCCATTCTGAATGCCTGCAAGTATGGAGATACTGTATGTTTTACCACCCTCTATTTCTTCTGGTCTCAAGCACCTTGTAAGGAACAACTTTGCTTGTTCATAGTAAGCACAGATCACTAAAATACCATTATAAGAGCACCCAGCCTCTCCCATTATAATAAGCTGGTGTAATAAGCTGGTACAATAAGCATATTTTTAGTATGTACTGCTCTTAGCACCTTTCCAAAAAGGCATAAAAGATAGTTAGCATTATGCCCATTTAACCATAGATTTTCTGATATTTCACCACCAGGAAGGGAAGTGATGGGACATTTCATCCTCCTCCATTTTTTGGTGATATTTCAGGAATAGGAATGAGTTACTTAGGTTTCCTTAATGCTTTAGGAGCAGTGGTTTTGCAATACAGGACAACACTTCTAGTTTAGGTATTCTAGCTTCCTCCCTTTAGCAGTGGTCAATATCTGATGTTTCAGAAGAAGACAAACATTAGAATCCCATAATATAGATTTCCAACTATGGAATAACGTACATGGTGGTGTGGTAATTAGAAAGAAATATTATATTACATGTGTTGTTATTAATGATGAGGATAGGATGGAGATTTGATTGCTCAGGAATAATGAAGGAACACCAAAATGTCCATTTCTATGGTCCCTTTTCTGCCCTTAGTCATGCTTTAAGTTCCAGACTTCAGTGATCTCATTATATATCATAGACTCTCTTTCAAGAATAAAAAGGTTTGCTGAATGCCAGATTTTACTTTGTTTGTCAGAAAGGACTTTTCTTCAAAACTTAGACGATTAATCAAATACAAGGATGACCAGCAGATAATTACATTTCATAATGAAATGCAAGAAAGACAGAGAACAAATAAGCTCTTGGATCAGACTAAGTCTAATATATGTTCACAATCAAATTCACTCTGTTAATTTCTCAGCCGTCTTTTATTTTTTCAACAGAGGAATATAATTATCTTAGTCGCATTAAGATTTAATCAAAGTAGAAAAGCCTATAGTTTTATAAATGATGATTTTTCTATTGAAAATCACATAACTTTTTATCTTCGGTTTCTTTAGTCCTTGTCAAACATTTTATGTGCCCTTCTGTGGTCCCATTTAGATTTGTTGCTTCCCAGTACTTAGTACAAGTTAAATTCTTTTGGAGCATATTGTATTCTCATTTGATGCATGGAGATTTCTAGGCATATTTTCCATTAGATCTTTTGAATAAAAAGGATTTGGTAGTTTAGGAGGTAAAAAGAGATTGTCAGAAGAGGACTTGTTAGGAAGAGAGAGAGAGGAATCAGCAGTTGGGTTGCTTTTTTGAGGTGTCCAGAGAGGGATGGATTGCTCTTCATTCTAAAGTTTAAGGTCCGGATGTTCAGAATAGTTTGGTGTCAAAATGCACTTCTAATGTGCACACAAGTGGTCACAGTTATTTATTTGTGCATGTGAACATCATTTATTTGTTTATTTATTTATTTAGTGCTAGTACCTTGGAGGCCCAGCGTGGACCAGGACCCAATTGTACTAGGTGACATATAAACATAGAACAAAGAACAACCCTGCCCCCAAAGAACTTTCAGTCTAGGTATAAGTGCCATTATAAAATAATCAATTGGTCACAGAGGTGCATACATAGCCACCCATTTGGAGAAAGCTGAAGGGAAAGTCCCTTCTCTTTTCAAAACCATTTCCCTTTAATATTCAACCCTTTATTCCTTTTCCACATACTTCCTCATGTGGCCCTTTGATCTGTGCATTCATGTTGGGTTTAGTCATCATTGTTTTCACTTCTTTCACCAAATCATAGAAATAGGGCCAAGAGTCATGTTAGTCAAACAAAAAAAATCCCTTCAATAGATTAGCTTTGTTTAAAGGAAAATAAAAAGTTCTAGAGATCCTACTGTACTTCAGGAAATAATTTTAACTTTTATTTCTGAGACAGCTGTGGCTTTAAAAAGCATATTTCAGCATATAGGTAGTAGGGCAAAGTGATTGCATTTGGGTGGAATTAATTACTACTCATGGTCATAACCAAGTAAAAACAGAATTAACTGAGGACTTTCTTTATTAGCTTCTGCCTGTGCACACATGGCTGTTACTCCCTCCCTCCACCCCATTATGTAAATTGCACAGTCTTGTGCTGAAATATGTAACTGGAAATCAGCTCCAGAATATTTGACAGTGAAATTCACTGATGCAGTTTTCTTCTTCACTGTGTTATCAGGAGAAACATAATAGAAAATAAATAAAAAAAGGATAGAGAAGATGAGTCAGAGGTAGAGATTGAAGACTTGAAACCAGATGTTATATGGAACAGTCACATAGCATATAGTATCCTCACAGTTGGTGGGTATGGGTGGAAATTGTTTCCATATTAGCCCTTGTCCACTATATTGTTCCAGCTTCCAAGAAGTCCCAGATTGTTGGACTTCTGATGTGGGCTGATTCTTCAAAAGGAGAAAAGTGTAAACTCAGAAGCAGAGTAACAGACTTCCAGTCTGTTTTACCACAACCGTTTATACTCTTGAATAAAGGCAGCAGAGCCACAGCAAAGCGTCAGGAAGATAATTCCCCTTTCAGTACTCCAGCCACCAGTTCAATACCTTCATCAAGCAGCAGCAGCTTCTCTATCTGGTCTCCACTCCAAATCCAACTGGCCAAGAATTTAAAAAGTGACCGGTTGTCACATTTTGGGGTGCAATCCAGACCATTCGGAGGTTGGGCCACTGCTTGTTCTGTAACCCTGAGTGCCTTAAAATGCCCTGCTGTTGTAGCTTTCTGTCTGGATGGTCCTGGCCAGCATACAAGCATGCACTGATTGTCTCTGTGATAAGCAGCCCTAGTTCAGTAACTCTGAATCCAGCAGCCTACTTGTTGCACCACAGCCACACTCTAGTCTCCACCAGCCTTGGTTACTACCAGACAAATGGCCCCAACACACCCCTAGTCCTGAATTTCCCCAAAACTGTCTGCCTCTAATGGAACATTTAGGGAAGTAGTAAGGTCTGTTGCGCCTTTAAAGAGACAAAAACACAGCAGTTTGTTGTTTAACTGGAGTTAACAATCACTTCAATTCAAACACAGCACTGGGTTGGTTTAGAGCAAAAGTAAAACAAGTTTATTTACAAAAAGAGTGTGGATTTTAAGTGAGTTCAATTGTGAGGGATAAAGTCAGAAATGGTTACAAGCAACTAAAACTGAAAAATGCTTTCTAGTGATCAACCTAGGTAAGATTCTTACTACACCTCCTTCCAGCAAGATGACTGACCAGATCTTTGGTCAGGATCTTCCACAAAGTCCAAACTGCTCAGTTCCTTTGTCTTCTTAGTTTAAAGGTAACCTGGGATTCTTTGCCCCTCTCTTTTATAGTCCAGTGAACTTTTGAAATGTATCCTTCTCAAAGTCCAGTGCCCCTGCTGTGGAGTCTGATAGAGAAGGTTCCATGCTGGGTTCTTCCCTGCTGGTGCTTCTACAATGCAAATTGATCTGTCCCTGCAGCCTCCAATATGCCAATGAATGGCCACTTGAGTGTGATTGCCAAGTGTCTGTGATGGCACCTGGGTAGGCATCGGCCTTTCCTTTGTCTGGAAAAAAACTGTTTACCACTCCCCAGACTTCTCTGGTTCAAAGACATTTTAGTGCCATATTTCCTTCATATTTGTACAGTCCTATTAGCATTTGCCACACATACACTATGCAAGAATATTAATGATTAGTGTGTTATTGGTTTTCAAATGAAACCTTACATTACATCGATTAAATACAGATTATGACATAAGTGAATTGGGGTACACTGAACTGGTCAGGCTACCTGAAATTTATTACCTGATACCACTGAGCACTTTGCCCTTTGGCACTGGGATGCTCTTAGGGTCACACCAGTGGTACTGAGTACCGTATCTCCATTTTTGAGTGTCCAACTCGAGACACTTCAAAGAGTCTGATTGTTAGAAGGTGGACATTCAGCACTTTTTTGAAAAAAAAAAACAACAGGTTCATTCAATGTGTCTTATGTGGTCTCACCCAAAATGACTTGTCATTTTTTGTAACTCTTAGCCTTAGTCTACACTACAAGTTTAGGTCAAATTTAGCAGCATTAGATCGATTTAACCCTGCACCCGTCCACACGACAAAGCCATTTTTGTTGATTTAAAGGGCTTTTAAAATCGATTTCTGTACTTCTCCCCGATGAGGGGATTAGCGCTGAAATCGACATCGCTGGGTCGAATTTGGGGTAGTGTGGATGCAATTTGACGGTATTGGCCTCCGGGAGCTATCCCAGAGTGCTCCATTGTGACCGCTCTGGACAGCACTCTCAACTCAGATGCACTGGCCAGGTAGACAGGAAAACCCCCATGAACTTTTGAATTTCATTTCCTGTTTGGCCAGCGTGGCAAGCTGATCAGCACAGATGACCATGCAGAGCTCATCAGCAGAGGTGACCATGGAGTCCCAGAATCGCAAAAGAGCTCCAGCATGGACCGAATGGGAGGTACTGGATCTGATCGCTGTATGGGGAGATGAATACGTGTTATCAGAACTCCATTCCAAAAGACAAAATGGCAAAATATTTGAAAAAATCTCCAAGGGCATGAAGGACAGAGGCTATAACAGGGACCCGCAGCAGTGCTGCATGAAACTTAAGGAGCTCAGGCAAGCCTACCAAAAAAACCAAAGAGGCAAACGACTGGTCCGGGTCAGACCCCCAGACATGCCACTTCTATGATGAGCTGCATGCAATTCTAGGGGGTGCCCCCACCACTACCCCACCCCTGTTCGTAGACTCCTGCAAGGGGGGAGTCTCACGCAGCAGGGATGAGGATTTTGGGGATTAGGAAGATGATGAGGAGGAGGAGGGTAGCACACAGCAGGTAAGTGGAGAAACCGTTCTCCCTGACAGCCAGGAACTGTTTATCACCCTGGAGACAATATCCTTCCAACCCTCCCAAGGCAGGCTCCCAGACCTTGAAGGCGGAGAAGGCACCTCTGTTGAGTGTACCTTTGTAAATATAATACATGGTTTAAAAGCAAGCGTGTTTAATGATTAATTTGCCCTGAAGACTTGGGATGCATTCACGGCCAGTACAGCTACTGGAATGCATTCAAGCAACATCCGTTCTTTATCTCTCTGTGTTATCTTCAGGAAAGTGATATCATTCATGGTTACCTGGTTGAAATAGGGGAATTTTATTAAGGGGAAATTCATTCCCACATGTTATGAAGGTTAAAGAAGCCAAAAGACTGTGGCTTACCATGGCTGCCTGCAAGCTGAATTCTGTTGCCCGGCCCTGCATGTGTGATCTCTCACACCAAACTGGCAGACCCTCAATATAAGAGGCAAAATGTGACCATGTACCGAAAGCACATGTGCTATGTAATGTTAACAACTTGGTTCACCATGAAAGAGTCTACCCATTGTTCTCTAAAATGTGTCTTTTTAAATACTACTCTCCCTTTTTTTCCTCCCGCAGCTGCAAATGTTTCAACGCTCCCTCTATCATCTCCGTCCCAGAGGCTAGTGCAGATAAGAAGGTGAAAAAAACGCACTCATGATGAAATGTTCTCTGAGTTCATGCAGTCCTCCCACACTGAAAGAGCTCAGCAAAATGCATGGAGGCAGACAATGTCAGGAAAGCACAAAATGAACACAAGGATAGGAGGGACGCGTGAGAGAAGAGGTGGCGGGAGCAAGAGGAGAGGTGGCGGGAGCAAGAGGAGAGGTGGCGGGAGCAAGAGAAGAGGTGGCAGCAGCGTGCTGAGAGGAGGCAGGATGCAATGCTGAGGCTACTGGAGGATCAAACTGATATGCTCTGGTGTATGGTTGAGCTGCAGGCAGCAGGAGCACAGACTGCCGCTGCAGCCCCTGTGTAACCGACCGTCCTCCTCCCCAAGTTCCATAGCCTCCTGACCCAGACGCCCAAGAACACGGGGGAGGAGGAGAGACGGGCTCCGGGCACCCAACCACTCCACCCCAAAGGATTGCCCAAGCAACAGAAGGCTGGGATTCAATAAGTGTTGAAGTGCAGTGTGGCCTTGTCCTTCCCTCCTCCCCCACCCCACCTGGTGATTCCCTCCTCACCCCCCCCCCCGGGCTACCTTGGCAGTTATCCCCCTATTTGTGTGATGGATTAATAAAGAATGCATGAATTTGAAACAACAATGACTTTATTGTCTCTGCAAGTGGTGATCGAAGGGGGGGAAGTCAGTTGGTTTACAGGGAAGTAGAGTGAACCAAGAGAGTGGGTTTTCATCAAGGAGAAACAAACAGAACTTTCACACCTGGCCAGTCATGAAACTGGTTTTCAAAGCTTCTCCAATGCGCAGCGTGCCCTGCTGTGCTCTTCTAATCGCCCTGGTGTCTGGCTGCGCATAATCAGCAGCCAGGCAATTGGCCTCAACCTTCCACCCTGCCATAAACGTCTCCCCCTTACTCTCACAGATATTGTGGAGCACACAGCAAGCAGTAATAACAATGGGAATATTGGTTTCGCTGAGGTCTAACTGAGTCAGTAAACTGCGCCAGAGTGCTTTTAAACGTCCAAATGCACATTCTACCACCATTCTGCACTTGCTCAGCCTACAGTTGAACAGCTCCTGACTACTGTCCAGGGTGTCTGTGTATGGCTTCATAAGCCATGGCATTAAGGGGTAGGCTGGGTCCCCAAGGAAAACTATAGGCATTTCAACATCCCCAATTGTTATTTTCTGGTCTGGAAAGTAAGTCCCTTGCTGCAGCTGTTCAGACAGACCAAAGTTCCTGAAGATGCGAGCGTCATGTACCTTTCCTGGCCATCCCATGTTGATGTTGGTGAAACATCCCTTGTGATCCACCAGTGCTTGCAGTACCATTGAGAAGTACCCCTTTTGGTTTATGTACTGGCTGCCAAGGTGGTCTGGTCCCAAGATAAGGATATGTGTTCTGTCTATCGCCTCACCACAGTTAGGGAATCCCATTGCAGCAAAACCATCCACTATGACCTGCACATTTCCCAGAGTCACTACCCTTGATAGCAACAGCTCAGTGATTGTGTTGGCTACTTGGATCACAGCAGCCCCCACAGTAGATTTGCCCACTCCAAATTGATTCCCGACTGACTGGTAGCTGTCTGGCATTGCAAGCTTCCAGAGGGCTATCGCCACTTGCCTGTGAACTGTGAGGGCTGCTCTCATCTTAGTATTCTTGCGCTTCAGGGCAGGGGAAAGCAAGTCACAAAGTTCCATGAAAGTGCCCTTACGCATGTGAAAGTTTCGCAGCCACTGGGAATCATCCCAGACCTGCAACACTATGCAGTCCCACCAGTCTGTGCTTGTTTCCCGGGCCCAGAATCGGCGTTCCATGTCATGAGCCTGCCCCGTTGCCACCAGAATGTCCACATTGCTGGGGCCCGTACTTTGAGAGAAGTCTGTGTCCATGTCCTCATCACTCTCGTCACCGCACTGCCGTTGCCTCCTCGCCTGTTTTTGCAGGTTCAGGTTCTGAACATACTGCAGGATAATGCGCGAGGTGTTTACAATGCTCATAACTGCTGCGGTGATCTGAGCGGGCTCCATGCTTGCCGTGGTATGGCGTCTGCAGGAGAGCAGGAGAGCAGAGTTGCAGCGGAGCAGTGGCTGACGACGGATGCCACAAGAATAGATATTTATAGAGAACGACGAGAGGACCTGAGAGGTGGATTCATGAGAGCAGGGGAGCAGAGTTGCAGTGGAAGTGGGAGCCCATGACAGCCAACATGGAGAAATTCACTATCGATCGAGACAAGAGCAGGAGAGCAGAGTGGCAGAGGAAACGGCGGTTGGAAGACCATTTTTGAAGACCTATTGCACCGTCTGCTGCCAGCAGCACCAGGACACAACAGCGGCGGTGTCGGTTAGCTGAGCGGGCTGCACGCTTGCCGTGGTATGGCGAGACAAGAGCAGGAGAGCAGAGTTGCAGCAGAAGTGGTGGATGGCAATGGTCATATAGAGGACCTGCGAGGTGGATTCATGGCACCAAGAGCGCAGAGTTGCAGAGGAAGCGGTCGTTCGATGACGATGGTTAGCAGTCCTACTGCATCGTCTGCTGAAAGCAGTATGGCGTCTGCACGGAAAAAAAGGCGCGAAATGATTGTCTGCCGTTGCTTTCACGGAGGGATGGGCGACTGACGACATGTACCCAAAACCACCCGTGACAATGTTTTTGCCCCATCAGGCATTGGGAGCTTAACCCACTATTCCAATGGGTGGCGGAGACTGCGGGAACTGTGGGATAGCTACCCACAGTGCAATACTCCGAAAGTCGACGCTAGCCACGGTACTGTGGATCCACTCCGCTGACTTAATGCGCTTAGTGGGGACTCACACAATTGACTGTATAAAATCGCTTCCTAAAAAATCGACTTCTATAAATTCGACCTTATTTCGTAGTGTAGACATACCCTTAGCCTCTGCCTCCAATTCTGCTATCTTAGGCCCAATCCTGACACATACTGAATCCCCACTGTAAGAATATGTCTTTGTTTCAGATCTCAGAAAATGTTACCTCCAAGATGGCTTGGCCCACCTGGTTCTTGGATGTGTGGTAGTAGAGTTTGCATGTCACAGCCAATTCCAACAGATATAGTCACATTCAATAAATGAGTTGTGATTGGATTTTCAAAGAATTCCTGCCAGTGGAGTCTTCCCAGGAGATGAACTAATCAGCATAATCCCTGTATATCCTGACTTCACCAATTGCCTATCCAGTGTCACTCACGTTTTGGTGCAGTGATGGCTGCTGTGGGAGACTAGGCTTTGTAAGAGCTTTGCACCTCTGAAACCCTTCTCCCTGTGGACTCTGCCTGACTTCTTCCAGAGTCCATCTTTGTCAGAAAACAAAATACTTGATTATTTTAAGTGCAAGTATTTGAAAGATTAAGAACCAAGGGAGGAGAGGCATCTAGGATGATCCTAGGCATAATAATTAGAAGCAATGAAGAAGCTGGGCAGAGTAAATTTAAAGTGAATATCAGGAAAACTTTTCCTAAGTGTTTCGCTGAGGAAATGGCAGATATTCTGCTCCTCAAACCATTTCAAACTGTACCAGAAAAAAACCTGTAGTATATATGGGAACACTGAACAATTCTCATTGGTCCAGGATGCAGGATATGAACAAGGCATGACTGAGACCAGTCTACACTACAAACTTACATCAGGGTAATTACATCACTCAGGAATGTGAAAAATCCACATCCCTGAGCGACATAATTATAATGACCTAACTCCCGGTGTAGACAACGCTATGTTGATGGGAGGACGTCTCCCATTGACATAGCTGCTGCCTCTTTCAGAGATGGATTAACTATGCTGATGGGAGAAACTCTTCTGTAGGCATAGTAGTGTCTTCACTAAAGTGCTACAGCACCGCAGCTGCACTGGTATAGCTGCAGTCCTGGACTTGTAGACAAGCCCTTAGTTTCAAAGATTCTATCAGCCATTGTCAGGGAAAAAATATTTACTTCAAACGGTTCATCTTAGTTATGTCACCCATTACAAAGGACAGTTTCAAGCACTGTATGACACAGTATGACTGATATGATTTTGACATCTTCGTTGTCTGCCAAGATATTTAAAGGCATGATGTAATTTTTTCCCCTGAAACTGTAGCCGGGGGATATTTGAATATTGGCAATTTGGAAAAGAAATAGAATGTGTCAAGGGTTTATTATTCAAGACTTCATTGGAAATTAAAGTCAAATTAGCAATAGAGAGTGAATAATTTCCTGTTCCCAGTTAAAGCAGTTAGTATCCTAGATCTGGCCACGTATATAAGAGGATGAAGTGTAGAGACTGCAGATGAAAGTTGTACAACATCAAAATGTTCAATAAGCGCAAAGGAGATGCACAGTATGGGAAAATACAAGCTAAGGAAAGATGCATCCTCCTTTCTCATGGTATAGCAAAGCAGTATACCCCCAATACTTCCTTCTGTTTAAGAGGTGAAACAGCAAAGTAAGATGTGGGAAATGTTGCAAATTAGAAACAACAGGGGCATAGCCGGGTATGGCAGGTCTGGGGCTGCAATCGAGATGGCAAATACTGCACTTGTGGTACCTGCAGCATATGAATGAAAATGAAGCAAGTACTGCAGTCACAGACACAGAATTGGGGAACACAGGGGAAGATAGATGTAGCAGCAAAGATAAGAGGAGCTTCAGAAGTCATGGAAGCAACCTTGGCAGGGTGGCTATTACATTTATGGCAGCAGTACACACAAAACTGCAATGGCACCTGATGAAACAGCAGCTGCAGTTGATGCAAGCATTTTCCACCTCCATTAAAAAGAGCCACCAGCATAACCTAATTGCCACACCAGCTGCAGGAATATGTAATCTCAATCAGATTCTCGTTTCATTCTTCCACAGCCATCAGCTGTTACATTTCTCTACTTAGCCCATCTGCAGCACCCAATTTTATTTTGCAGAAGACACAAAGAGCAGAGTGAAGCTTCTCTGTGCTTGATGCTGCATTTATCCATCTGCAGTATATGTCACATAACTTTTGCTTTCCTCAGGGTGGGATGGGAGGCAGATGCTTTCAAGAAAATCATAGAAAAAATGTGAATGGGATGATTAAAAATAAAGAAGCATTTAGCCAGTATATTTTTGTGGACATGTTGCAAGGGCAGGGCCTTGCTCCCTCTCCTATTTCCCTTCACATATAGGACTTGATCCAAAGCCCCCTATTGACTTTCGTGGGCTTTGAATCAAGCCCATAGCCTTGCTGGGTATCAGGCTAGATAGCAGGAGGCAGTTCTCAAGCATAAACGCCGTTGGATAGTGGAATGTAAGTGGCCAAAGCACCATCACTGTGGATATTGAAGTGGGTAGTACTGCAAGATGCACAAGGATGATGATTATGATGCTGGAGTGATATTTCTACCACACCATAGGCATGCCTGGAGTTTTCTAGATAGACAAAATGATATCATGATAAAAGCCATGGGGGGTAAGTCGGAGAGGGTCCTATTACAGCACTTAGCAGCAGACAACACAGTGAATAGCTGATAGTTGCCTGACAGCATAGGAGGAAAGCTTGTTGTATGGTGCTCCTGTCAACCTCTCAGGTGATAATGTGACCTGAAGGAAGTGGAGAATGGCAAGCAGCAGTTAGGAGTCATATGTCTCCTATTCAGCTGGAATATGCACAGTATTCTGCTGGGTCTCCAAGATTTGTGATTTGCCATGACTCTATATTTTTCATAGATCCTGGCCCAATATAGTTTAAATCCACTGTGAGACACTGGGGCCCAGATCCTCAAAGGTATTTAGGTGCCAATTTATTTCAATGGGTGATAGGCACCTAAATACTTTTGAGGATCTGGGCTTAGGCCTTTGTCTGTTTGTACAAACTATAAAGATTACAATAAACAGTTCCCAAGGCTGACCCTGACCATTCCATTCCTTTGTCTTGGCTAAGCAAAATCTGTAGATTGTGTCAAATAGAGTCATTTTTTTTGTAATGTGCACAAGATCATGGAAAGGACTATTCTAAATTTAACAATGAATATTCTAGAGACGGCTCTCAACCAAAATTCCAGATCCAAACTTCCCTAAAGTTCGGATTGAAATTCAATTCTTTTTTTGTAATTTGCAGCTGAGCCCCATCTCTGTGATGAGCTGAAATAAATACCCAGCGCTGAACAACCTTAAATTTTGGGAGAGTTCATCTCTAATATTTTCACTCAGGATATGTAATGTATGAAGTATTAATGTACTAACTCACTGGGGAATTAATCCCATTTTTCATCTCTGAATTCTCTAAGTGTTTATTGCTACTAATAATCTGGAGATTTAGGTTCTCTGCTGGGGATCGGCAACCTTTTGCACGTGGCCCGCCAGGGTAAGTGCCCCGGCGGGCCGGGCCGGTTTGTTTACTTGCCGCGTCCGCAGGTTCAGCCGATCATGGATCCCACTGGCCGCAGTTTGCCGTCTCAGGCCAATGGGGGCTGCAGGAAGCAGCGCTGGCCTAGGGATATGCTGGCCGCCGCTTCCCGCAGCCCCCATTGGCCTGGGAAAGCGAACCGCGGCCAGAGGGAGCCGCGATCGGATGTGACAAGTAAACAAACCGGCCCGGCCCGCCAAAGGTTGCCGATCCCTGTCATAGGAAGTTGTGATGTCTAATGAATGTGTATAAAGCTATTTGAGATTGTGAGATGAAAGATGCTAGAGGAATGAGACTATATACATTTCCTATATAGAGTGGTTCAGATTGTATTCCAAATAGTTCTATTTTCAGTTTTGAATCCAATAAAGAAACTGAAGAGTCATTTATCAGGATGGTCTTGAATTTCCTGATCTGAAAATTAAATTAAAATTATAATCCTCTCATTAAAATGGATAAAAACAGATACAGCATAAAGTGAGAGTCAGCCATTTTAAAAAAAAAATATTTAAAATAATGTTCAGAATGAATTCAGTGCAAGAGAATCAGGAAAGGTAGCTCATCTGTGGGGATTACCCTCTGATGCCACCGTGCTTATTCACCAAACACTACTGGGGACAAAAGAAGCCAATACGGTCATACACTCTGCTCAGCATTCCTTCTGAAAATAGCAGGCAATAATACAGTGGAGAGGATGTGAGTATGATTGTCTATCAAAATCAGTAACAACAATGAACACTTTTTTTATTTAAATGCCTATTTCTGTACTGACTATCAGGGCTAGAATAATAAAAAATAGGAATGCAGGGATTTCCATAACACATTAGTGCATCTGGTCTGGTATCTTGTCTCTGACACTTGCCAGAATCATTAGCTTCAATGGAGGTGTAAATACCCTCATAATGTAGTATTATCTGTCCATGCGGGAAATTTTTTCCTAACCCCAGGAAACTGATAGTTGGAATATGCACTAAAGAATGAGGGTTTAATACGTCTCATACATTTTGATCCTGCCCATTGTAAATGTGAAAGTTTTAAGTACATATGCTTCTAAATAATACTTTGCACTCCATCCAAAGCTATCAAAGTGCTTTCAAATATTTATTAACTAAGCATCACAATAGCCCAGAGAGGCAGGGAAGCAAAGAACTATTAATTAAATACAGCCTTTTATACAAGCAGGTGCAATTTCAAATTAGAGCATTTAATCTCTTTATATCAGGGCTGATTTTGGCCCTATCAGTGGAAACAAATGGAGAAATTCTGCCATTTAACTGCCTCTGTGCCTTCCCAGAGCACCAAACCCCAAGGATTATGCATGAAATAAAAGGTCCTTAAATATGCCTTTTCCTTCCATTGTCTGTGGTTCTGGTGCTTCAAAAGAATGAGGGTGCAAATCTTAGTTTGAAACAAGAGGCAGCCAGAATTTGGTTGCGTGTGTACAAGAGCCCAAGGTGAAGGCCAGGCAGAGCTCTGGCCAGAGCTATACATAGTTATGCTAGGATGGGGGCAAGGCTCCACTCTAGCACTCTGGTTGGGATCTGGGCTGTGGGGAACAAGTCCGTACCCTTCTTTAGAAGAGCTGTCAGAAGGGACACCGGTGAGCGTGCACCTTGCAGTTCCCCTGAAGACATCTTCCTAGCATCTGGATCTTACAGATATAATTTCTCCAGGGCCCCATGCAGGGTGCTAGACTTTTTCCCAATCCAGCAAAGCTCTCCCTGTAAGGAGCTTTATTTGGCCTTAAATCTCTGTTTCCCACATTAATGCAGGCACTGGGATTAGGCAATAAGCACCTGGTGGGTCTCTTTGGTTTGCTGGTTGGATGTAGTATTTGAATGCCAGCCCTTCTTTAGAGTGATCTATATTAAATGATTCAGTACTAGGTACCTTGGTGTCATAGTAACAAAAATTCTTTTTCACCATTGACAACGGAATTAAATTCAACACACACCAACACACATATCTCCCCACAACCTCCCTTTACTGTCTTCTGGTACAGACATGTGGTGCAGAGAAGAAGGGAGAGGGTTAGCTTTCCAAATCTAGCAACTGATGAGAGGGGGCTGGCAGCTTAGGCAGATCATTTCAAAGTCATTAGTGAGATTCAAGCTCATTACCAACCCTAATAAGGATTATAATTACAGATGTGCCAAAGGAACCTGAAAAGATATGAATATCACTGCATACTCTGCAGCCGAAAGGACAAATGATGCTAACCAAGTGACAATAGGAAAGCCTTGTGCGCATTCTGACAAATGCTACATCAGTGATAACTGCCACTCTCTAGCTTCCCGAGAATTTGAGGAACATATTGTATTATTCAAATTCCTTTCAGAGACAAGATGTCTTGATCTGGCTTCCATTTTTAATAATAAATACACACACATTCCCTTGCATAAGTTTTCCATAATGATCTCAATTCTAATCCTTAAACGTTATAGTATTTCCTCTAAATTTTGAAATAACTGTGAACTACTTTTTTTCTTTGATCTCTCTACCTTTAGTTTTACAAACTTACAGAAAAGAAACATATTCTTCTCCTAGTATTTTAATTTGGAATGCAGCAGAAGCTCTAGTCCTTAAAAAATATGAAATAATTTTTAGGTAGTAGCATAGAGATGCAAGTATTAATATATATCAGTACACACAAAATGAAAATATAACTGAAA
Organism: Terrapene triunguis; assembly: GCF_002925995.2. Taxonomy (NCBI): domain Eukaryota; kingdom Metazoa; phylum Chordata; order Testudines; family Emydidae; genus Terrapene; species Terrapene triunguis. Next base: position 23,861,147 of record NW_020664447.1, read on the forward strand.
TATAAATAAAAGGGGGTGAAATTCTGGCCCCGAGGAAGTCAGTGGGAGTTTTGCTACCAGTGGAGACAAGATTTCACCCAGGGAGTACAAGAGGTACTCACATATAGGGTTTGGTTTTTTTTAATTAGCATGGGTCCCAATAATAGCAAGCTGCTGACGTCATTTAGAAATTATGGACTCTTTTATCTGGGTCAGACTTAGGCTATGTCTACACTAGCGATCTTACAGTGGCACAGTTGTACTGATGCAGCTGCGCTGCTGTAAGATCTCCCGTGTAGCCACTCTATGCTGACGAGAGAGAGCTCGCCTGCCAACATAATTAAACCACCTGCAACAAGCGGCGGTTGCTATGTTGGCAGGAGAAGCTTTCCCACCAAATTAGCGCTGTGTTTTTTCACACCCCTGAGCGACATAAGTTTTGCTGACATAAGTGGTAGTGTAGACATAGCCTCAGAGTAATTTGCCAGAATTCAACCAGCCTAGGTAGCTATACCTTTACAAAAGCACTTTATACTTCTCTAGCACGTGTCATAAAGGGATTTAATTAAAGACGTCAACTCACACCACCACTCTGCCAGTGATGCTGGCCTTCATAAATTTGCTACAATGTCAAACAGGCACATTTGTGCTTTCTTCCATATCACCCCTTGCACATGGGAGGAGCTCCTGGGAAACACCACAAAACCACCTCATCGTCTTTAAATTCCCTCCTGAACTCTTTCCTCTGCCTCAATGCCTATGAAACCTTGACAATGGTGGTGGTATGTCCATTGCTTTTCATGTTGACCATTGTTGTCTCATTGTTACCTTGTACTCCCTTCCCCATCTGTTTGTTGTATCCACGTGTTTTATCTTGTCTTACAATTAAAATTCTTTTTGTTATGTATGCACAGCACCTAGCATGACAGAGCCCTGATCTTGAGCTACCTCAATACAAATATCTCTATTTTACAGACACACAGTTGTAAGAAAGCCTAATTCCTAGTCCACTACACCACATATTCCTCAGTCTTCCACTTTGCTCGTCTGAAATTGATATTACTGGAGAGTCACTTATCTCATCTTTAATGGCGTCTAATTCAGAAAAATGACCTAGGTTGAGGTTTATTACCCTAGACAGTTACCTGAAGCATGCTTTTTGCAAACCACATTGCCGCATCCTCAAGAGATACCTCACAGTTTGCTATTTTTAACAAGGTGTGTTTAGACATCACTTTCAGAGATGTAGGGGACCTAACTATTAAAGAGAAGGGTAAGAAGAAGGAGAACAATCAGATTTGTTGAACAAAAAGAAACAACAAATAAAGGTCCAAATGCCAATGTCGTCAGCATAGAGAGGAGAGACAAAATGTGCTTGGAATGCCTTATTATAAAAGGATGCAAATCAAAACTCATTTCAGTTTATTTTTCATTGTTGACAACAGATGTTGTGAACATTAAAAGTAGTCAGTGAGTGTGCGCTGATACGTGTTAAATGAGTCTTTGGGAAGATTGACATTTCTGAGTTGCAGCAAATGGACTGATGAAGAGACAATCAAGTCTGCTGACCTTGAGGCTGTCACGGAGTTGTCCTCGTGGAGTTTGAAGTATGGAGGAGTTGCTGACTCAGAGTTTGATTAATAGTTTTATCTCAGAATGAGATTATTCAATAATTTAAGGAACCAAAAAGTAAAGCTTCTTAAAAAAAAAGTTTGTCCTGAGAGTGATGCTTGGTGCTTTAAATGCACATTTGACTTGTCATAGCAGAACAACCAGCTTGTTTTAAAAAAAAAAACACTCAATGTGAAATGAAGCATAACGCTAAAACAAAATCATTCTGCTCTCAGTGGTCTATTCCACCTACAGTCACTTACTAACCTAACTTGCCAAGACTTTACTTGTTTTGTTATTTTCACAATTGATGGTTGCACATTTATTTAATGTTCACATAAATGTAAAGCATAAGAACAGAATTATTTCATCTTTAACAGATGTCAGTGTCTCAACACTAAATCCAGTTTATTTACAGGAGTTAATAGTCTCCCACAGGCTATCCTCAACTGATGATCTATGTTTGTGTTCTCCACTGTCTATTGCATACTTAACCTTGTCTTTGCTAGTCCCCGTCTGTGAGGTTGGATTTTCTGCTTTTAAAAGCAAACATAAACTTTTCTGTCTGTTACCAACACAGGAAACACAGCAGTCCCAATGACATTCCCGTGCAAGTATTTGAGATATATTTTCATACTATCCTGGGGCACAAAATTCACATGAAGTTGATCAGGATTATGGACCTGATGTTGCAGCTCCCACTGACCTCAATGGAACTATTCACATGGGTAAGGGCTGTCGGATAGGTCTCTACATGAACAGAGTGCAATCCCACAGCCTGACATGAAACCCATATTAGGAACATTCCTCTTTTTTGACAACACTATAAATAAATTCATTAGTATACAACAAAGTTCATTGAGGTTTAGGTTATTAAAATTCATGGTTACTGATTGCTATAATGCAGGTAAATTCATGCTGGCTTATTAAACTCTGAAGTAATTTACTAATGTTGTTGTTTGAGTCCTGACACCAGCCTTTGGATTACAAATCAATCAGTGCTGAACAGAGGCCACAACAATGCAAATGAGATGCCTCAGACTTCACAACACTAAAAGAGGTATCTGCAGTGTTTTAATTTAGAATGGTGTGTCAAATGTCATAGCTTGGATAGTGGTAGTACCATTTCTCTCACACAAACAGTGAAAACCAGAATGGAATGGAATTTTATTTTGTGCAATGCTTTTTAAGGTCTAGGTATTTCAGGACACTTCACAAATTTGTAAATTAGAAAATGGTCCATGCAGGGACTATGTAGGTGAACAAAGCAGCCACTTTGTTTGTTACAATGGTATGCGCACATCCTTGGATAATACACCTTGTTTCCCTGAGAAAGTGACTGTTGTCCAGGGCACTAGGACTATCTCTGTTTTTTAGTTTTTAAATTATTTTATTTTATTTTTTTAAGTACCATAAGATTTTAAATTTCATCATGAAAGTCCCAAGAGATGGGCTGCATTAATAAAAGATGGAGCTTTCAAGAATGTAGCCATATGTTTTTCCACCGAGAACCATACTTCAGGGCAATAATCAGAGAGGAGACCCAGCATAGGAGCTAGAAATTTCCTGTATGCCCATGAACACCCCAAGTAACTCTAACTGAGGTGAATACATCAGATTTTTGCAACCCTCCTTGTCCTTTCCTCACTGTGGTGCAATGCATTTCCAATCTTAATGACCTTCTCACCTGATCAAAAATGTCTTCATATATTTAAATATGGAAATGATATATGCTGGTGATACCAGTGCTCACGTCCCTCCAATGACCCTAGGATAGATAATGCAAATGAAAATAAGGCACTAGAACCTTCTGAGATTTTCCCATCACCAATCTACATACTAAACAAAGCATATGCAAAAAGCAGATGGTGAATATTTCCGTCTCTTCACAGCAATATGTACCTTGGGGAGAGACAATATCATTGCTGTTACATTCTGAGCAAGTCTAATAATTTCTATTAAAGTTATCACAGTACAGCCTGTTTTTTTGGTATAGTATATTTTGAGGAGGAAAACATAGTTCTTTGACAAGAGAAGTTTCAGTTTTCTTATTTTTTTTTATAAGCATCTATTTTAGTTTAATTGTCAAAATATGTCAGTTTCGTGACAGCCAGAAATTATGTGGGTGTCTCGTTATAACAAAAACTTTTGTTTTTAATTGTGGCAGCAACTGGAGGAATGTCCAATCTTATAAGTAGTTCATGCCTAGCTAATTTAAAGAGTTGCCAGCTGGTTCACACTACCCACCTGGGTTTCATTTTCTTTACTGCAGGAAACTGAAGAATTTCACTGGAGCAAGTCATGTCTGAACAGCATTTAGTGTAATACACTGGGGAATGGTGACAGCTTCATGGTGCTATAATATGATGCACTTCACTGAATGCTATGATTAATAATACTAGACTGATTTTTGAAGGTATTTGACCAGGCAGCTGTTGCCTCATGTATTCAAATCAGTCTTTCAGAAAATCAAGAGCAGAATTAGCATTGTTGCCTCACTGCATGTGTTATACATCCTAAACTCTTTCACTATAAATGCTGAATACTTGTAATTTATGTTATCAACATGTTTCAGTCCTTTGCCTAATGCAGAAAAGAACTCATTATTATTCTCTATAGATTCCCTTGCCATGGTAAGACTAAACCACAGTCATTTTGAAAAGCAGTGAAGCACTTAAGAAACCACCCACAGGCCAAAGCCTGCCAGTGAAGGAGCAAGCAATAAATGGAATGTTTTACATTTGTAAACCTTATACAGAAAGCTAGTGAAGAAGAAAAGGAGGTTTTAAATGTATACACAAGTCTGTGTCAAGGACTGATGAAAACTAAGCCATCAGTTTGCATAGGTGCAATTGGCAGCATATAGCACTTGGTAATGTTGTCCTTAACTTAGATACACTGACTTCCTCAGACAAATGGGGGTATGTCTACATTTAAAATGCTGTACCCTGTTTCTGAGGACTGATCATTCACCGAAGCAGTGAGTAAATGACATACTTCTTCAGCTCAAGAGTCTATCTCTGAACCTCTGCATTCTGGGTAGTGGGGAAAACACCGTCTCCTGTTTATAAAGGCCTCAGTCATCCAAACAAGGAGTAGAAACAATATAATGGGACTTGGTGACCAATCATTAACCATAAAATAATGAGTAGCCAATAGTCCAATATTGTCAAAGGGTGAAATTCATCCCTGTACAGAGGGCCAGCACAAGGTCCATGCTTCACTTGGGTTTTACTAAAGGCCCAAATGGAACTTAAGACATACATAGGCTTGTGCTGCCTCTCTGCGCAAAGGTGAATTTCACCCTAAATGAATAGCTTGTGAACAGCCTTTACTGTAATTCACTTGTATAAAGTGTTCATTGAACTACTCTGAATAGCAGATAAATTTGTGGAAATAAAAGTCTATTCACTGGTAATTCATAATCAGAAAAAAAAAGGGCTGCATCTCTTGGACAAATTGTTCACAATGAACATTTTGTCCACCTCTGTAATTAGCTTAAGGGATAAAAAGTGTTGGAAAGATCAAGGAGTTGGCAATAGACATACATTCTCTGCTGCATGCCTTCAAAAGGCATGGATTCAACATTTATTCCAACATGAAATTAAACAATTTAACAGTTACCTCCAAACATCTGTCATTTATACGCTTTAACATTTCATAAGAAATTATTCATGTCAAAAGGAAGAAATCCTAAAACCAGGTTATACCTCATTAGGTTCATTAACTGTGACTCTAACATTATAATATAAATCATCCTCATTCCAATTTTCAAGAATAGAATTAAACATTAAAAAAAATCAATCCTGATGCAGTGAAAAAACAACTCCATAGTCAGTATCACTGCTATTATTAGCAATCCTCATATATCCTCTATGTATTCAAATCACCTCTAATTAATCTTGATATTGCGAGATAAATCCCATTACAATTGATCCTTTCTATCTTATCCCACATCTTATCTAAAGAAGTACCCTTGTTAATAGTGCTACAGATATTGCCTATTTATATCAGAGTTCTACTAATAGCCCTTTAAGTGGGAAGGTGCTTTCTCTTGTAATGTATCCAAATGTGCATGTTTTTAGGAAACTTACACTTTTTACCAATCCTTCTTACTTTCAGGGTGTCCACCAGGGGGAGTTAGCAGGGGCATGAGCCCCCAATACTTGGCAGGGGCACAGAACTCCTCTGGCCCTGGAGCTGTGGTGGGGAGAGCAAGCTCCTCCGGTCCCAGGGCTGCAGCAGGCAGACAGAACACTGCCCAAAGGGCAGCGGCGGGGGCACAGAACATGCTACTCCAAAAGTGGTCAAATTTAAATTGCTGCACAGGTCCCTGCTTACTTTGGTTGCACATTATGATTTTGGAGGACCCGACTGGCAATTTTTGAATGTACTACATAATGAAACTTCCTACAGGAGCAGCCAAACCATAAAATGTCAGGACAAATACTAATAATATTAATAACTGCAGCAAGGCTGGTCTAGAGGTCCATGATCAAGATAAGAAGTTCCATCTCTGGCAATGACTCCTCTCTCTGCTCTTGGACAATTCACGTACCTTCTCTTCCTCATTTTTGACATCTATAAAATGGAGATAGTGGGCCAAATTCAGTGCTGGTGTAAACCCATTGGCATTTACACCAGAGTTGATTTTAAGACAATAAAAACTTGCCTATGTAAAATTTCTGGACCATAGCTATTTGTGAGAATAAATTAGACCATGCTCACTTGTACAATGCTTTGAAGATGCAAATAATAGACATGACCCTGATTCAAAACACTTGATCAGCATTGCCCAGAACTTTGAAAAAGTTTAGATTCAGATCAGAATTTTGAAGATAGAGCCCAGCTCTAGTAATCCACCATATAGATTCACATTAAAGGCTCTTAAGCAATGTAAGCAGTCATGGCATAAGAGAGATGGTCCTCCTGTGGATCAGTATCTGGTTAAAAGATAGGAAACAAAGGACAGGAATAAATGGTCAGCTTTCATAATGGAGCAAGGTAAATAGTGAGGGCCCCCAAGAATCTGTGTTGGGACCTGTGCTGTTCAACAGATTCATAAATGATCTGGAAAAAGGGGTGGACAATGAGGTGGCCAAATTTTCAGACTATAAAAAATTAGTCAAGACAGTTAAATCCAATTCTGACTGCCAAGAGTTACAAAAAGTGATCTCGCAAAACTGAATGGCAGATGAAATTCAGTGTTGATAAGTGAAAAGTAATGCACATTGGAAAAGATAATCCCAAATATACATACAAAATAATGCTGTCTAAATAAGCTGTTACTACTCAAGAAAGATATCTTGGAGTCATCCTGGATAGTTCTCTGAAAACATTTGCTCAGTGCAGCAGCAGTCAAAAAACTACCAGAATGTTAGAAACCATTAGGAAAGGGATAAATAAGAAGACAGAGAATATCATAATGCCACTACATAAAAATCCATGGTACACTGACACCTTGAATATTGCATGCAGTTCTGGTCGTCCTATCTCAAAAAATTACTAGAATTGAGAATTGCAGAGTAGGGCAATAAAAATGATTAGGGGTATAGAACAGCTTCAATATGAGGAGAGATTAAAAAATAAGGATTGCTCATTTTAGAAAAGAGACAACTGAGGTGACATGACAGAGGTCTATAAAATCATGAATGGAGTGAAGAAAATGAATATGGAAGTGTTATTTATCCCTTCACATAACACAAGAACCAGGGGTCACCCAATGAAATTAATAGGAAGCAGGTTTAAAAGGAAGTACTTCCCCATGCAACACACAGTCAACCTGTGGAACTTGTAACCAAGGGATCTTATAAAGGCCAAAAGTATAACTGGGTTAAAAAAAGAATTAGATAAGTTCATGGAGGAAAGATCCATCAATGGCTATTAGGGATGCAATCCCATGCTCTTGGTGTCCCTAAAGCTCTGCCTGCCATGAACTAGGACTGAATGACAGGGGATGGATCATTCGTTAATTGCCCTGTTCTGTTCATTCCCTCTGAAGGATCAGGCACTGGCTATGGTCAGAAGACAGAATACTGGGATAGATGAACCATTGATCTGATCCGGTATGGCCCATTTGTATGTTCTTATTTTTATGTTAGGTACAGCAGACCAATGAACACAATGAAAGCATTTTATTTTATCTATTTACCATTATGTTAAATGTTTCTGGTTGTAGATGTATTCCCACTCTCTGTTAAGGGAATGCCCTTTGCACCAATAATGCCATGCCTAATATGTTGAGCTTGGATTTTCAAAGGATCCTCCGGGAGTTAGGTACCCAGTAAGATTTGCGCACGTAACTGCATTATGCTCCTTACAAAATCTGAGCCTTAATTTAGAAATTTCCATGCTCAAAGGCTTTAGGAATAAAATGATCACCACCTCTTCACCCAAACATAAAATAATAATACAAAAATGAGGTACACAAGTAAACAATTCTTGAAGACTTCTTTAAATGATGCATGGATATATGTTAGCAAAAATAACATTTTCTGTAATCTCTGTTTTACAGTGCAGATTTTTTTATGATAGTAATTTATCAACAAATGTAAAATAAGGCTAGACTAGTGTGGGACAGAGGTCAATTTGGATTAAAAATGAAGGGTGATCTCCTGTAATCAGGAAAAGCTGAGAACTATATTTGGAAGTCTTTGTTGTTAGTTATGAAGAATAACCAAATCAAAAGCTTTCATCAGAACCTCAGAAATCCCCTGAAAAAAAATTCTTTACAAGCATTATTGATGATGTCCCCATAATTCCAAAGGCAGAGGTAGAAGTAAGACTTTATATCATTTTTTCAAAAGATTAAAATTGGTCAGGAGAATGAATCATCAACATTGTGCCCTGTCCTTTCATCTGCATACTAAAATTCATTGCACTTACAAGCAATGTGATTTCAAAGTATGTTTTGTTGGCTGATTAATCTTTTTTATGTTAAAGGGAATCTGCTTAATGTCCATTGATTCATTGCAAATTACTTAATTTAATAATTGTTGTTAAAACAGAGTTTGGAGCAATGTTAATTAATAGAAGAAAATGATACGTATAGGTGGAGGTCCGTATTGTGACGGGATCTTATACTCAGGTACTATCTAGAGCAGGGGTCAGCAACGTTCGGCACGCGTTTCGCCAGGGTAAGCACCCTGGCGGGCCGGGCCAGTTTTATTTACCTGCTGACGCGGCAGGTTCGGCCGATCACGGCCCCCACTGGCCGCGGTTCGCCGTCCTGGGCCAATGGGGGCGGCGAGAAGTGGCGCGGGTGAGCGATGTGCTGGCCACGGCTTCTCGCCGCCCCCATTGGCCCGGGACGGCGAACCGTGGCCAGTGAGGGCCGCGATCGGCCGAACCTGCCGCGTCAGCAGGTAAATAAAACTGGCCCGGCCCGCCAGGGTGCTTACCCTGGCGAAACGCGTGCCGAACGTTGCCGACCCCTGATCTAGAGGATGGGGTTAAGATGGAGCCTCCTCCCTTTTTCACAGTCTATGTAAAGGTCTAACATCTTTGCAATCCTTATGCTTGAGGGAGTGTTTCCCCCTGTAATGCACGTTGCCTTGCATGGGGGATACAGAGCCATAGACATGTCCCTCTGTCCAAGCCTACAGAGGGGACTGAGTACACTGAGGAGAGCAGACAACACCATCTAAAAGTACAATGCAGCCTGCACAATCTCCCTGCACATCAGGCCACTTGGAGAGGGATTATGTTTATGTGAGGCACAATGCATCTCCCTAAACTCTTCACGGGACAATGCCCCCTGATCCTTCCAGGGGCTAAGGCCCTGATTCAGAAAAGCACATAAGCATATGCATAACACCCAATGATTTCAATAGGCACTAAGCATGTCTTTTAAATTATGCACATGCTTAACTGCTTGGCTGAATTGGGGCCTACAGGTCATGATTTGTTCCCCAGTGACATAGGGTTGCAATTCTTGGCTATAGTTCAATGTTATTTATACAAATCAGTGATCACAGCAATGTGTAGACAAATGTTTCAGCCTCATTTGAATGCCTCTTTAGGCTCTTCTGTTATTTTGTACTTCATTAGCAGAGTAAAATATAGGAAAACAAAACAAAGTTAAAGGTAGGTGACATTTTTGGCTGAATGATCTTACCAATGTTAAAAGGTGGATTAAGGTTCTCATGACTGGAGCTCCATGGTGCTACTGCAATACAAATAAGAAAAAAGAAATGAGGGAGAAGGCAGTGCATTTTTCCTTATTCCGTAATCTCTTTCAACCAACTCCCCAAACAATTCTTTCTCCCTTTCATTTGAAATGGGCTTTCTCTCCTGAATCCTTTAACTTCTTTCCAAGTACGACAGCCCATCCTACCCCCCATAGCCTGCAGCTATCAGCTGCTGGATGTGCTGTTCAGACCCCCGGTGTTCTACCTTGGACTCGTTCTGACACCACATCACCCTCTGACTTCATGGCTTGGACACCAACAATCCTGTATTAATTTGTTCCTGGTTCTTCTCATTAAAGCAGGAGCTTACATTTAAGGATTAAATTCCTTTATTTAAATACCACATTTTTAACCCAACAACAACCAGAGCATAGCATAGATTGCACCCTGAAGCTCCCTGATGCCTGCAGTCCAGAGCACTGATGAAGGATAGACATTGGCCTCGACAGCCACCTCTCCCACACAGTTCTTACACAGCAATAACAGCTGCTCCACACAGCTGGGAAAGTGATAGTGTAATAGCAAGATGGATTAGTGTCTCTGGGATTCGAGGAAGAAGGTGTGTTGGTAGGAGTGATTTGAATGAAGAGAAGATGGGTGCTAGAGGCCATTTTAGTCATGTAGTAAAAAGAAAAGCAAATAAAGGGAGTGATGAGGTGAACCATTGGCTGAGCTAAATTGGAAATGAAGGACATAACAAGGGTGTGTCTTCACTGCAGAATTAACTCAGGCTCTTACTCAGGGCATGTCTTCACTACCCGCCGATCCGGCGGGTAGCAATCGGTCTATCGGGGATCGACTTACCGCGTCTAGTGAAGACGCGGTAAAATCGATCCCTGATCGCTCTGCCGTCGACTCCGGAAATCCACCTCGGCAAGAGGTGGCAGCGGAGTCGGCGGCAGCGCGGCAGCGGTCGACTTTCCCGCGTCCTCACCGCCAGGTAAGCCGACCTAAAATACGCAACTTCAGCTACGGTATTCACATAGCTGAAGTTGCGTATCTTAGGTCGGACCCCCGCTGTAGTGTAGACCCAGCCTCAGTTGTTGTCTCTAACCCTCCTCCTGTCCACACACACAACCATTTCACCCAGAATTGGTGGTACTTTAAACCCAGGCTAGCTGTACCAACCTAGGGGTATAGTCTAGAGCCGGGGTGCTACTTTCATTCAAGCTGGTAACTTACCCACTTTGCAGTAAGGACACAGGCTAAACTGTTTGAGTGCTAATAGTCCTCCAATTTTCCCCATGTGTCCAGAAGGACAGACATTTTCTCCCATATTTCACTAGGAAAGAATGATAGAACTGCTCAGCTTACTGCAGTACAAAGAACTATGGGATATAGCCCCAGGATTCCTAGAGATACATGAAAGAAGGGCTGCAGCAGTGAAGGCATGGCTTTACTGTGTGGCTGCTTGCACCCAGGCTAACCTGGGTGCTCAGACATGGGTGCTGATCACCTGGGCTAAATGCCTAAAAGGCAAGAGCAGAGATGTAGCTGGGGGCTGAGTTGTACAGAGCCTTGAAGGTAAAGACTAGAATCTGCTACTTTATTCACAGAGAGATTTGTTTGAGTGGCTGCTTCTGTGTTCTGGATGGACAGGAAGGGAATATGATGAGATATGGGAAAGCCAGGAAGGAGAAGGGTGCAGTTGTCTGAGCTCTTCTGAAAGAAAAATGTGCTTTTGGATTTAAAAAAAGTACTGATATTGTTATACTGACAGATAATTGTGCTGGGCCCACAGAAATACTATTGTTGTAACCTGAACATTCAAAACATGTTTACAAAATAAAATGTGTGTAATTAATTAGAGTAAAAGATAGACTGGACTGTAGCCAAGTCTCCTGGATAGTTAGAATAATAGTTTTCCTGTGCAGGAGTCAATAAAAAACTTTCAGTTGCTGGCCATAATTCAATAAACTATGCACTTTCCACTCAAAAATTGAATGACTCATTAAAAACTCCAGTGGCAAATTACATTTGACTGTATAGGTTACCACACAATTTATCAAGTGATAAATCTCAGTGGAGGACAAGCACATTACATTATAGAGCAACTGAAAAATAATTAATTCTGAATGTTCTTTGAATGATACTATATGTGTGTACTGGAGAATTTTTTAAAAATTAATTCTCATTTCTTTAGGGAACTTTACTCCCAGTCCCCTAATGCAAGATTTACAAAAAAATGTTTGCATCAGTTTAGTGCTTGGATTAACAGAAGTCTGAAGTCTTCACTGCATTCACAGGTCACACACAACACGGGCAATGGCTGCAAAGGTTTTTTGTCACTATTCCCTGCCAATGTTCTTCAGACTTCAGATCTTTAAGACCCCTGCTTGGGTTGACAGGGTAAGTTAGTTTCTATGGGTCCAGTCCACCCTTTTGCCACTAAGTGAAGAATTCCAACAAAGCCACATGTAGTAGTAGCTTTTGTGGTGTGAACATTTGGGCTGGTACCATCAACACATTTCAGATAGACAGCAAATAACCGTCTTATGCTAATTTTTAGTCACTGTCTACTTGGGCTGCATTCTTCAACAGAACATCATATAGGACAAAATGCATTTGCCCAATGAGAATTTATGAGGATGGGGTGACACATGATAGATTATGGAGATTGCATTCTATGATTTCAGCTAATCCAATTACTGTGATTGAGAAGAGAGAGAGAGAGAGAGCAGTACAGAGAAGAGTCACGTTTTTTCCAGCTTCCATTTGCTTCATGAGCCTTTGCTTTACCCAAGGGCTGAATCTTGTGCTCCAGAATGTAAGATCTCATTTAAAGAGTTAGGGGGAGATTTCCAAAGTCCCTAGGAGATTTCCAAAGTCCCTAGGGGATTTCAGTGCACAAGTCTCATTACCAGTCAATAGGACTTGTGCTCCAACACTCCTTAGGTGCTTTAGAAAAGTCCAACCCCAAAGTTTCCTGCCTTTATGGTTGAAAGGAAAAGCTTCCAAATTTTAGATGGATTTCATAAAAAAATGGTAGTGTCAGTGTTTCATATGGATATAAACCAGTACACTGCTCTCAGCTTGAGTCTGCAGACAGCCTGGAAAAGGACTCAGGGCTTAGGTCTGCATTGTAATACATTATGAATACTATATGCTCTATAAGTTTGTTTGATTATCGTAAGCTTCTCAGGGTATGTCTATGCTGCAATGTAAACCTAGGCTCAGGCTCAAACCTAACTCCCCTTCTGTCTACACACAAATCTTCTAAAACTGTGATTAACCAGGCTCTGTCCAGAGAGATTCTGTGGACTGAAGCATTCTTTTCACAATATATTTTAGTTCAGTTTTGAAATGTAACTTTTTATGTCCTTGAGACTCCACAAGAATTAATTCTGTGCTCCTGCACTGAATTACTTTAGACGGTAACCCTCTGTTTCTTGTCCTATTTCAGGCCCCTCAACCTCCACTGGCTGCTGTACATCCAGAACTTAACACCTGGGCCAATGTACCTTCATGGACTGTTCCTAGCGGAAGGGTTTCCATGATGAAGTTATGGTTGAAGTTCTTGAGAGGCTGACCAGCAGATGCAGTACCAGACGCAGAAGTATGTAAAACTGGATCAATGGCATGCTCAGAGGCAGGATCAAAGACTGAGGCTCACCATGCAGCTGGAGGACAGGGCTTCAGTGAGGGAGCAGGCACTTGCAATGCAGTTCCTGGAACAGGAACCACAGATAAGGGAGGACAACAGAGCTGAACTGAGAGAATTGTTTGAGTCACTCATCTTCATCATGGCTGGAAGAGCACCAGCTCCTCCTGCCTCTCCCACACCACAGCCTGATCCCCCTACAATGTACCCTCAGTCCAGAAGCAGCTTGGACAACTCCATGTTGGAATGGCCCATGCATTCAAGTCCTGTGAGTGGCTGGACAGGGCAACAAAACCCCATGCAGCCTTCCTTCTTGAACCTCTCTTCTATGGACACCTCCACTCCCTCCCTGGGTGCCTAGTGCACAGAAAACAGGAAAAGAAGGGAAAGGAGAATGTGGGGCCAAGGGGTATGCAGTGGTAGGGGGTTGTGTCACACTGCGCCAGAAGTGATGGTCTTTGTAGGGGGCATCAGGAGCTATGCTAATTGTACTGAGCAGCATCTGACAGTGCGAATCTGCTTGTCAGGGTACTCTTTCTCCTCTGCCTCCTCCTCCTCATGAAATCTGTCCAGTACCTTTCAAAATGTCCACCAATGCCTTGGAATCTCTGTCCGTTTCCTGACACAGGAGTGAAAGTGCAAGAAAGAGAAGTTCTTCAAAAGATGCCTCTTCCACGTTGATGGCTTCAGTACCTGGGAGTGCTCAGACCAAAATGACTCCCCGGACGACTGTGTTGGTGGGCTGTTCAAACCTCCTGCAATGTGCAGGGTGCACAATGAAGTTTTCCCACAGTGCGTCACAGTCAAAGGGCTAGAGCAGGCACATTTCAGGAGGGTGCTAAGGATTCTGGGAAATGGCTGGTTTGAATTGGGTCAGTGTGCTGCAATGTGGATGCCAGAGGCCAGGTCTGAGCCCAGGTTAGAAAAGTCTTTATGTAGGGTTAAGAATCAGTGTAGACACTCAAGCCCAGGGTTCTCTAACCTAGATCAGTTGACTTGAATCTCACTAACCATGGGTTTACATTACAGTCTAGACATACCCTCAAGGTAGTGTGTGTGTGTCCCAGTTTATAAACCTAGAAGAAATAAAGCCTGGGAAAGTAAGACAAAGCAACCTGGGGGCATACAAATGATACTCTTGAGGGAGGGTGCAATTGTTGTTAGAGACAGGAAAGAGAGATCTGCCTAGGGTCTCTGCCAAGAGATGACAAGCTTTTAGGCAAGAGAGACATGCTTGTAGACCTTTTGTAGTTTTTAAAATATTTTTTTCTTTTATGTTATACTTTATTGCTGCTGTTAAGATTAAACAATACTTTGGTTTGAGACGGCTGCCTGCTCACTGTATTTAGAAACTCTTGAAGGGAAGAACTGCAGGTATTGAATCCTGTCAGACCTGCTGGGGTAAGTACAGTCGATACACAAGTACTGTAGCCCTGGGCCCCATGTAAGAGTGGGAAAACTGTGTGATTTCATCCCAAGAGACGTGAAGGCATAAGAAACCTCACATCTGAAGGGGTGTGTATTCAGTGAAACCAGTGAAAAGGTCAGAGGTGCAGCTAGCCCTGAACCATGACAAGTAACACTAGAGAGGTGAGAATGGTCTCTCCTGATTCACCTCAGAAACCTAATGCTGATGATTTATAAGTCAACATGGTTAGCTATTTCATTATGGATCAAAAATGAAAGTAAGGTGCATTGCTCCAACTCTCTCCTTCACAGTCACTTCACCTGAGCTTCACTTCACAGCTGCTCCCTTGCCTTCTTCCCTCCTGCCCTGTCCCTTCCCGTAATTTACTTCCCCTTTCTTTCCGATTAGCTTTTCTCCCTAAGTAATCTCACACACCCCTCACCTTCCCCGCAAAAACTTGTGGAACTAACATTACATTTTTCTGCCATCCCATTGTTCACTCTGCTTGTGTGTTCTACCCATTCCCTCACCCTGTGTCTGTCTTGTCTATTTGGATTGTAAGCTCTTTGAGACAAGGATCATGTACTACTCTGTGTCTGTACAGTGCCTGACACAGTGGTGTCTCAGTCTACTATGAATGGCATCACAATTTAGCATCACAAATGGGTGGCCTTGGGTTGTGAAGCTTTCGAGAGTATCAGCTACTTGTTAGTTTTTTCCCTGGACCAGTATGTTTATAAGAGGCCTAGTAAGAATAATGCTAATGATCTCAAGTTTGTTCTCTCAAACTTTAAAAGTCCCATAGCAGCTCAAGAGTTGGACTGACCATAAAAAAGCACAAAGGTTTAATTTCACAAAATATGGCTGTTACACAATGGGCTGTGTGAAAAATTAAATGTAAATCAATTTAAATCACTTGAAAATTCCAAGTTCCCTTTAGATGGATTTCAAGGTGATCTTGGGTTTGTCTCTTTTTTCTTCTCTTGGGAGGAACAACTGATGACTTCAGCAATGAATCACATAAATTGGATTTTAGACATTTGAAGAAAAGAAAGCAGAAGTCAGCAGTGCAGTTTTAATAGAATAATCTTTGAGACAGGCTGGTACAGAGAGCTTCATGTTGTAGGTCTTATCCTGAACATTAATAGGTTTGACCAAAAGAGACCAATTTGCACAATTAAGTTTTCTGCATTACAGATAGTTCTGAAACCAAACACCAGATCCACACTCCCTAGAACCAAGGGGAAATTCAGATTCTGAATTAGAGCTGAATTTCTCAGCTTGAATCCATCCCATTACAACAGTTTTTTTACAAAATCAATGGATTATACATAGTAACCTTTGGACTGAACTATTGGAATTATTTTGAATGAACTTAATTGGTAACAGGCCCAAGTATATAGATGTCTCTCTCTGATCAATACGACTTCCTGAAATACTATTTTTGAGCATATAATAGTAAATCCATAATTCTTTCTTTACATCATAATACAATGAAACAACTGATATACTGTTCAGAAACAGTTTATCTCTTCTTTTCAAAAGTAGGAAAAAAATTAATGGCAGTCTTATGCAGCCCATAGTTACAGTAGAACCTCAGAGTTATGAACACCAGAGTTACGAGCTGATCAGTCAACCACACACCTCATCTAGAACCAGAAGTACACAATCAGACATCAGCAAAGACCAAAAAAAAAAAAAAAATACAGTACAGCACAGTGTTAAATAGAAAGTAGTTAAAAATAAAGGGAAAACAGCATTTTTCTTCTGCATAGCAAACTTTAAAAGCTGTATTAAGTCAATGTTCAGTTGTAAATTTTTGAAAGAACAACCATAATGTTTTGTTCAGAGTTACGAACATTTCACAGTTACAACCAACCTCCATTCCCGAGGTGTTTATATACAGTAGAACCTCAGAGTTATGAATTATTATACTTCATCCTATTTGTTAGATACTGTTTTCATCTTATCTTATTAGTCATGCAGTTATAATATGCTATGTACATCTGGCACTAATATTTTTTTCATTATATAACTCTATGATTTTGTATTCTGAATCCAAATAAAATATACTGTAAAAATATGGATCTGAATCTGAACACCAAAACTGCATCTCCACCAACTGTTGTGTAAATTGGAATCTTGGTTTGGAGTTCTCAGCTCAGGCCTACCTCAGCTTTCAATAGAGAGCACCAAGTGGCCATGAAATACCAAAATGACAGTTTTCAATCCTGCATTATTTGGTACTATAAGATTCTCTACTGTTGCAGCAATTAAGGCCATGTGGATGCAACTCCTATTAATAGTCATGGGAATTCCAGCATGGGTTGATGGAAGTAATGCCTTTAATGGCTTTCAGATGAAGAAACTGAGCCACACACAGAGAGAGAGAGAGAGATCCACAGATGTAGCTCCCTGCACAGCGCCATTGAAGGCAATGGGGCCCTGTGGGGATAGAAGGGTCAACCCGCATGAATCAGGATTCAGAAAAGTATTGTGTCTTAAATCTGATGCCCAACAAACATTGCTTATGAAGTCTGTGTTGAAGCCAGGATTATAATCCACATCTACTGACTCTTGCTTTTGTGCTTTAACCACCATCTTTGCTCATCAGTGCCTTGCTCTCATCAATGCAAATGAAATAGGTGATGAAGAGAGTTGAACAGTAAGTGAGGTAGGCAAGAATTTTTTAAAATATATAGGAACATAGACTCATAGGACTGGAAGGGACATTGAGAGGTCATCTAGTCCAGTCCCCTGCACTCATGGCAGGACTAAATATTATCTAGACCATCCCTGACAGGTGTTTGTCTAACCTGCTCTTAAAAATCTCCAATGATAGGGATTCCACAGCCTCTCTAGGCAATTTATTCCAGTGCTTAACCACCCTAACAGTTAGAAAGTTTTTCCTAATGTCCAACTTAAACCTCCCTTGCTGCAATTTAAGCCCATTGCTTCTTGTCCTATCCTCAGAGGTTAAATACAATTTTTCTCCTTGTAACAACCTTTTATGTACTTGAAAACTGTTTTCATGCCCCCTCTCAATCTTCTTTCTTCCAGACTAAACAAATCCATTTTTTTCAATCTTCCCTCATAGATCATGTTTTCTAAACCTTTAATCATTTTTGTTGGTCTTCTCTGTATTTTCTCCAATTTGTCCAAATCTTTCCTGAAATGTGGCGCCCAGAACTGGACACAATACTCCAGTTGAGACCTAATCAGTGTGGAATGGAGTGGAAGAATTACTTCTCGTATCTTGCTTACAACACTCCTGCTAATACATCTCAGAATGATGTTTGCTTTTTTTTTCAATGGTGTTACACTGTTGACTCATATTTAGCTTGTGGTCCACTATGACCCGCAGATACCTTTCCGCAGTACTCCTTCCTAGGCAGTCATTTCCCATTTTGTATGTGTGCAACTGATTGTTCCTTCCCAAGTTGAATACTTTGCATTTGTCCTTATTGAATTTCATCCTATTTATTTCACACCATTTCTTCAATTTGTCCAGATCATTTTGAATTTTAATCCTATCCTCCAAAGTATTTACAACCCCTCCCACCTTGGTATCGTCCGCAAACTTTATAAGTGTACTCTCTACGCCATTATCTAAATCATTGACGAAGATATTGAACAGAACCAGACCCAGAGCTGATCCATGTGGGACCCTACTCATTATGTCTTTCCAGCATGACTGTGAAACTCTGATAACTACTCTCTGGGAATGGTTTTTCAACCAGTTTTGCACCCATCTTATAATACCTCCATCTGGGTTGCATTTCCCTAGTTTGTTTATGAGAAGGTCATGTGAGACAGTATCAAAAGCTTTACTAAAATTAAGATATACCATGTCTACCACTTCCCCTCATCCACAGGGCTTGTTACCCTGTCAAAGAAAGCTATCAGGTTGGTTTGACACAATTTGTTCTTGACAAATCTATGCTAACTGTTATTTATCACCTTATATCTTCTAGATGTTTGCAAACCGATTGCTTAATTATTTGCTCCATTATCTTTCCAGGTACAGAAGTTAAGCTGACTGGTCTGTAATTCCCCAGGTTGCCCTTATTTCCCTTTTAATAGATTGGCCCTATATCTGCCCTTTTCTAGTTTTCTGGAATCTCTCCCATCTTCCATGACTTTTCAAAGATAATTGTTAATGGCTCAGATATCACCTCAGTCAGCTCCTTGAGTATTCTAGGATGCATTTCATCAGGTCCTGGTGACTTGAAGACATCTAATTTGTCTAAGTAATTTTTAATTTCTTCTTTCCCTATTTTAGCCTCTGATCCTTCCACATTTTCACTGGCATTCACTATGTTAGCTGTCCAATCACCAGCAACCTTCTTGGTGAAAACAGAAAAAAAGAAGTCATTAAGCACTTCTACCATTTCCACATTTTTTGTTATTGTTCCCCCCCGCCCCATTGAGTAACGGGCCTACCCTGTCCTTGATCTTCCTCTTGCTTCTAATGTATTTGTAGAATGTTTTCTTGTTACCCTTTATGTCTCTAGTTAGTTTGATCTTGTTTTATGCCTTGCCCTTTCTAATTTTGTCCCTACATACTTGTGTTATTTGTTTATATTCATCCTTTGTAATTTGACATAGTTTCCACTTTTTGTAGGACTCTTTTTTGATTTTTAGATCATTGATTAAGCCAGTGGTCTCTTGCCATACTTCCTATCTTTCCTACTCAGTGAGATTATTAAGGGCACAAGAGAAAACTATGTCTCTTTGAAAAACTGCCAACTGTCTTCAATTGTTTTTCCCCTTAGACTTGCTTTCCATGGGATCTTACCTCCCAACTCCCTGAAGTCTGCCTTCTTGAAATCCATTGTATTTATTTTGCTGTTCTCCCTCCTACCATTCCTTAGAATCATAAACTCTACCATTTCATGATCACTTTCACCCAAGCAGGGCCGGCTCCAGGGTTTTTGCCGCCCCAAGCGGCAAAAAAAAAAGCCGCAATCGCGATCTGAGGTGGCAATTCGGCGGAAGGTCCTTCGCTCCAAGTGGGAGTGAGGGACCGTCTGCCGAATAGCTGGACGTGCCACCCCTCTTCAGAGTGGCTGCCCTAAGCACCTGCTTGGCAAGCTGGTGCCTGGAGCCGGCCCTGCACCCAAGCTGCCTTCCACTTTCAAATTCTCAACCAGTTCCTCCCTATTTATCAAAATCAAACAGCCTCTCCCCTGGTAGCTTTCTCCACCTTATGAAATAAATAAATGGTCTCCAATACATTCCAAGAACTTGATGGATAATCTGTGCCCTGCTGTGTTATTTTACCAAGGCCTGGTCTACACTAGGCTTTTATGTCGACTTTAGCGCCGTTATATCGAATTAACCCTGCACCCGTCCACACCAGGAAGCCATTTAGTTCGACATAAAGCTCTCTTTAAATCGATTTCTGTAATCCTCCCCAACGAGAGGATTAGCGCTAAATTCGACATGGCCATATCGAATTAGGCTAGGTGTGGATGGAAATCGACGGTAATAGCTCCGGGAGCTATCCCACAGTGCACCACTCTGTTGACGCTCTGGACAGCAGTCCGAGCTCGGATGCTCTGACCAGCCACACCCCCGGGAAAATTTGAATTCATTTTCATTTTCCTGTCTGGGCAGTTTGAATCTCAGTTCCTCTTTGGACATCGAGGGGAGCTCAGCAGCAGTGGCAACTATGCAGAGCTCTCCAGCAGAGATGGCCGTGCAATCTAATAGAAAGAGGGCCCCAGCATGGACTGATCGGGAAGTCTTGGATCTCATCGCAGTGTGGGGCGATGAGTCCGTGCTTTCAGAGCTGCGCTCCAAAAGAAGGAATGCTAAGATCTACGAGAAGATCTCCAAAGCCAT
Source organism: Terrapene triunguis (assembly GCF_002925995.2). Lineage (NCBI taxonomy): Eukaryota > Metazoa > Chordata > Testudines > Emydidae > Terrapene > Terrapene triunguis. The sequence continues at coordinate 23,881,782 of NW_020664447.1, forward strand.
GGCAGAGAGAGGCTACAGCCGGGATGCAACGCAGTGCCGCGTGAAAATCAAGGAGCTGAGACAAGGCTACCAAAAAACCAAAGAGGCTAACGGACGCTCCGGATCCCAGCCCCACACATCCCGTTTCTACGAGGCACTGCATTCCATCCTGGGAGCGGCCGCCACCACTACCCCACCCCTGACCGTGGACTCCGAGGATGGGATCATGTCCGCGGCCGGTTCCTCGTCGGACATGACAGCGGACGGGGAAGATGAAGAAGGAGATGAGGAGGACGAGGCAGTCGACAGCGCTGGCACCGCTGATTTCCTCGACAGCCAGGAGCTCTTCATCACCCTTACCGAGATCCCGTACCAACCGTCCCCATCCCTTACCCCGGACACAGAATCAGGGGAAGGATCAAGCAGTAAGTGCTGTAAACATGTAAACATTTATTTAAAACAGAACGGTAATATTTATACTATTAACAATGTACATTTATAAAAGTTCTGTAAACTAGTAAAAAAATAATCAGGTACAAAACAGGAATATTTACAAAGGTAACAAATGGGTTTTCATGATTTCTCTGTCTTGGCCTCTTCTCAATTTAGTCCCAAGTGTTTTAAAAAATTTTCACAATGTCCGTTACTCCATGATTCCCAGGCCCAAGACGCTCCACTCCATAGTCCCAGTGCACCTACGCGAAAATCCGGTCAATGTGGCCGGGGATCGACGAGAAATCCTCGTAGGAGAACTCCTCGTAGGTCTCGTGGAGGTAGAGCTCAAGCCTGTTGATCAGGTTCCGGGGTAGGGCGATCTTAGTGGGCCCTCCGTGGTAGCAGACATGCCCCCTCCACGCCACAATCAAGTACTCCGGGATCATGGCCCGACATAGCATGGCGGCATACGGCCCCGGTTTCTGCATGCTTTCCCGCAGCATGCGTTCTCTCTGGGTGTCCGGGATCCTCAGGAGGGTGATGTCGCTCATGACGCCCTGCTTTGAATTAGGGAGGGGAATGTTAGTATTGGGACTGCTTTACAGCCACGCGGTGGAGGGAGAGGGGCAGCATACAGGGATCTTTCCCTGGGACAGCCGCGAGGGGGTGGGACAGGGGCAGAGTTGATGCTGTCCTGATTGCTGGCAGCAGAGACTGGCATTGCTTTCAATGTGAAAGGAGGCCAGTGCTACTGCTGGAGTTTTAAGCAGCCACAAGTCTGCGGCTTACCATTATTGCCCGCTCCAGAAGTTCAGGTCTCCAGCCACAGTTCTCTGAACAGTCCAAGACCTCCGCAAGTCCACAGGCACTGAAGGCGACGGCCGAAAATTCGACCTTGTCCTGAGTGCGCATGTGAGAGGTGCAGTGCATGGTCTTGTTCACAGAGAAAGACTAGGTTCTTTGTATACAATTTCATTTATCTGTCTCAGGAATTCACTCCCTTTTCACAATTCACACAGACACATCTGCGACTGTCTCCCAACCCAGCCTCTCAGCACACTCCCAGAGGCTAGCGCAGATTAGGCGGAGGAAGAAGAAGACGCGTGAAGACATGTTCTCAGAACTAATGGACTGCTCCCGAGCCCAGGCAGCCCAGCAGACACAGTGGAGGGAGAACTTGTCACAAATGCACCGAGCAGTCATGGAACGGGAGGAGAGGTGGCGTCAGGAGGACCAGCAGGCTACTGAAAAGCTGCTTGGACTAATGAGGGAGCAAACGGACACGCTCCGGCGCCTTGTGGATGTTCTGCAAGACCGGAGGCAGGAGGACAGAGCCCCGCTGCAGTCTATCTGTAACCGCCCTCACTCGCCACCAAGTCCCACACCACCCTCACCCAAACTCCAAAGAAGGAGGGGCGGCAAGGGCCGTTAAAACTTTCAGTCAACCCCTGCAGACTGCTCTAGCACTAGAAGGCTGACATTCCCCAAAATTTCATAAGTCCTTTCCCACCCACCTCACAGAAGCCCCCGTCCAAGTTTCACACCCCACGTTTCATGTCTGGTTCGCAATAAAATGTTTGTTTCTCTCCATTACTGTTTCAGTCAGGTTCTTTTGAGGGAGAGTCTGTCTGGAGGGGGGGAAGGGGCTTGGTAATTGGGCAGGACAGTGACCTTTAGCAGGGTACAGAGGCGGTGTCAGGTCCAGCATCAGGACACATACACAGTGCAGTCACTGGTTACCCTGGTCAGTCTGGGAGGTGTTTTTCATGTTCTCCATTGAAATAACCAGTCCACCAGTGTGGAGCCTGTCATTCCGGGAGTTTAGAAGCATCATTTGCATCAGAACACTGAACCCGCCCCCCGCCACAGTCTGCGTCCCCGGTTTAAAATATTCCCGCGAAAACAGCAATACAGACAACGCTGTTCATTAACAAAATCGAAATGATTTTATTTTTTGGGAAGGGGAAGGGGGTGAAGGGGGTATGTAACTGGAGAGGATAGTCAAAATGAACTGGGTAAAGAAACGGGGGCAGGTTCAGCTTTTCTGTCCACAAACTGAAAAGTCACTGGTTGCCCTGCTCACTCAGGAACCTAGCTTTCAAAGCCTCCCGGATGCACAGGGCGTCCCGCTGGGATCTTCTAATGGCCCGGCTGTCTGGCTGGACGTAATCAGCAGCCAGGCTATTTGCCTCTAGCTCCCACCCCGCCATAAAGGTCTCCCCCTTGCTCTCACAGAGATTGTGGAGCACACAGCAAGCTGCAATAACGATGGGGATATTGGTTTCACTGAGATCACAGCGAGTGAGTAAGCTTCTCCATCTCCCTTTGAGACGGCCAAAAGCACACTCCACCACCATTCTGCACTTGCTGAGACGGTAGTTGAACAGTTCTTTTTCTGTGTCCAGGGCGCCAGTATAGGGCTTCATGAGCCAGGGCATTAGCGGGTAGGCTGGGTCCCCGAGGATGACTGTAGGCATCTCCACATCCCCAAGAGTTATTTTGTGGTCTGGGAAGTAAATACCTTCCTGCAGCCGTCTAAACAGACCAGAGTTCCTGAACACACGAGCGTCATGAACCTTGCCCGGCCATCCGACGTAGATGTTTGTAAACCGTCCCCGATGGTCCACCAGTGCTTGCAGCACCATTGAAAAGTAGCCCTTTCTATTGATGTACTGGCTGGCCTGGTGGTCCGGTCCCAGGATAGGGATGTGAGTCCCATCGATAGCCCCTCCGCAGTTTGGAAATCCCATCGCGGCAAAGCCATCTATGATGACCTGCGCGTTTCCCAGGGTCACTACCTTTGGGAGCAGTACCTTCACGATTGCCTTGGCTACTTGCATGACAACAACCCCCACGGTAGATTTGCCCACACCAAAGTGGTTCGCGACTGACCGGTAGCTGTCCGGCGTTGCAAGCTTCCAGAGGGCTATGGCCACTCGCTTCTGGACAGTGAGGGCTGCTCGCATGCGGGTGTCCTTGCGCTTCAGGGCAGGGGACAGCAACTCACAAAGTTCGAGGAAAGTCCCCTTCCGCATGCGAAAGTTTCGCAGCCACTGGGATTCATCCCAGACCTGAAGCACTATACGGTCCCACCAGTCCGTGCTTGTTTCCCGGGCCCAGAATCGCCGTTCAACAAAATCCACATGCCCCATTGCCACCGTGATGTCCTGGGCGCTGGGGCTCGTGGTTTCTGACAGCTCTGTGCCACTCTCCGACTTCAGGCTCTCACGGCGGTGCCGTAGCCTCCTCGCCCGATTTCTCTGCATCTGCCTCAGGGAAAGGTGTATGATAAGCTGCGAGGTGTTGAGAACGGCCACAAGTGCAGCGATGGTCGCAGCGTGATCCATGATCGCAGTGCTGTGGCGTCCGCGCTGTCACTGACCAGAAAAGTGCGCGAACTGATTTCCCGCCGGCGCTTTCATGGAGGGAGGGAGGGCGTTAGTGACGGACGGATGACGACAAATTTTTTTTACCCAGAAGGCATTGGCGGCTCGACCCAGAATTCCGATGGGCAGCGGGGACTGCGGGAACTGTGGGATAGCTGCCCACAGTGCACCGCTTCCAATATCGACGCTCGCCCCGTTAGTGTGGACTCACAAAGTCGAATTACTGTCCTTAGTGTGTCCTTAGTGTGGACACACACGTTCGACTTTGCAATATCGATTCCACATATTCGATTTAAGTAAAATCGAATTACCCTCGTAGTGTAGACATACCCCAACAGATGTCTGAGTAGTTGAAGTCCCCCCCATCGCCACCAAGTCCTGTGCTTTGGATGATTTTGTTAGTTGTTTAAAAAAAGCCTCATTCACCTCTTCTTCCAGGTTAGGTGGCCTATAATAGACCCCTACCATGACATCACCCTTGTTTTTTACACCTTTTATCCTTACCCAGAGACTTTCAACAAGTGTCTCCTATTTCCATATCAACCTCAATCCAAGTGTATACATTTTTAATATATAAGGCAACACCTTTTTTCCCTGCTGGTCCTTCCTGAGCAAGCTTTACCCTTCTATACCAATATTCCAGTCATGCAAATTATCCCACCAAGTCTCTGTGATGCCAACTACATCATAGTTGTGTTTATTTACTAGCATTTCGAGTTCTTCCTGCTTATTCCCCGGGCTTCTCGCATTAGTATGCAGACATCTAAGATACTGATTTTATTCCCCCCACATTCTGTCTTGTATCTCCTTTATCCCATGTTATAACAGCCCAAATTCTGACCCTTCTCCCAGATCTTCATGTTTTTTACTTACCTGTGGGCTTTGGTCACCTGCCCCCTTTGAACCTTGTTTAAAGCCCTCCTCACTAGGTTAGCCAGTCTGTATCCAAATATGCTCTTCCCCTTCCTTGATAGGTGGACCCCCTCTCTACTTAGCAGTCCTTCCTGGAACAGCATCCCGTGGTCAAGGAAGCTGAAGCCTTCCTGGCGATACCATCTTTGCAGCCAGGCATTCATCTCCAGGATGCATCTATCTCTGCCTGGGCCCCTACCCTTGACCGGAAAGATTGAAGAGAACACCACCTGCTCTCCCAACTCCTTCACCCTTATTCCCAGAGCCCTGTTGTCACTTCTGATCTGCTGAGGGTCATACATTGCAGTATCATTAGTGCCCACATGGATGAGAAACATAGGGTAGTAGTCAGAGGGCTGAATGATCCTCGACAATCCCTCCGTAACATCTTGGATATGGGCCCCTGGCAGGCAGCATACCTCCCGGGATGCTATGTCAGGGTGACAGATGGGTGCCTCCATCCCCCTCAGAAGAGGGTCACCAACCACCACTACCCTATGTTTCCTCCTGGGAGTTGTGGCTGTGATCCTCCGTCCTCCACCTTCGGGGGTCATTCTTCATCACTTGTTGACAGGGCAGCATATCTGTTTTCCATTACTATGGTGGGTGGGTTGGGAGTATGGGTGGAACACTGCTGGCTGCCAGAAGTAACCAGCAGCCAGTGTCCTCTGTGACAGAGCCATATATTCTTCCCCCGGTGGTGTGACAGCAATCCTCTGTAGCTGGATAGCTTCCTCAGCCTTAGATGTCTCCATGTGAATACTCTCATGGGCACGGATGTTCCTCAGCCCAGCCAACTCCTCTTGTAGCTCTCCCACCTGCTTCCTGAGAGATTCCACCAGCAAGCACCTTTTGCACTGGATGGTCCTCCCAGCTTGGCTTTCTGTGAGTGTGAAATGCAGGCCACAGTCTCTGCAAATCCACACCAGGCTCTGGGTAGAGGCATCCAGGGTCTGGATAAAGGTGGGGGAGACAGGAGCAGTGTTGGCACTGGCAATGCGGCCCTTCCTAACCATAGGGTGACCAGATCGCTAGAGTGAAATATCAGGACACATTGGGCGAGCGGGGGCGGGGGGGGCGGGGAGAGAGACGATGACGACGACAGACACAGGTGCACAGAGCCATGAGAGGGGGCCCTAGGAAGCTGCGAGAGGGGGCCCTAGGAAGCTGCAAGAGGGGTTGTACGGCCCCTGCTGCAGCCCGCACCACAAGCCACAGGGCAAGAACTCATGGCCCCAGCTCCAGCCCCCACTAGAAGCCACAGGGCCAGGGGCACAGGGCTCTGGCTCCAGCCCCCGGCTGAAGCTGCAGGACAGGGGCGCAGGATTCTGGTTGCAAAGTCAGATCCAGTTGCAGGGCAGGGGAGTAAAGGGTCCCGGTTCTAGCTCTGGCTCCAGCCACAGTCACAGAGGGGTGGCCCCCAGTCCTGCCTTCAGCCCCAGCTTCAGCCACTGAGAGCTGAAGCAAACTACATTGCAGAGGTCTGGAATCAGTGAGTCCTGCTGCAGCACCATAGTGTAGACACTTTCTACATCAATGGAAGGGGGCTTCCCATCGCTCTAGTAAACCACCTCCCAGTGTGGTGGCAGCTAGGTTACTGGAAGAATTCTTCTGTCGACCTAGCCGTGTCTACACCAGGGTCTAGGTTGGCTTAATTACAGCGCTATGTGGTGTGAAAAAATCACACCTCTAAGAGATCTAAGTCAAACTAAATTTTAAATGTAGACCAGGGCTATGCCAGAGAAAAGAATGTAGGAATGACCATACTGGGTCAGACCAAAGGTCCATCTAGCCCAGTATCCTGTCTTCCAACAGTGGCCAATGCCAGGTGCTTCAGAGGGAATGAATAGAACAGGTAATCATCAAGTGATCCATCCCCTGTTGCTCATTCCCAGCTTCTGGCAAACAGAGTCTAGAGACACCATCCCTGCCCATCCTGGCTAATAGCCATTGATGGACCTATCCTCCATGAATTTATCTAGTTCTTTTTTGAATCCTGTTATAGTCTTGGCCTTCACAACATCCTCTGGCAAAGAGTTTCATAGGTTGACTGTGCGTTGTGTGCATCAGGATAGTTTGCCATTGTGCCTTTAATACTGTCTCCTTGAGAAACCCTCAGCTCTCCTGAACTCCTACTTCTCTTAAGATTTCCTCCCACCACATTTTCTTCCGTACAAATTCTGAGTTTGTTGAAGTCTGCTTTTTTTGAAGTGCACTGTCCTTATTCTGCTGGTCTCATTCTTTCCTTTCTTTAGTCTTCACTTTCACAACAGCCTATGGCAAAGAATTCTACAGATTGATTGTGTGAAGAAATATTTCCTTTTGTTTGTTTTAAACCTGCTGCCTATTAATTTAATTTGGTGACTTCTAGTTCTAAAAACAGACAGAATAGCTAGTCCTTTCGCCACTAAAGCCTAGAGTGACTTTCTGGAAGGCTCAGGCTTATGGCCCACTTAGGACATTATAGTGACTAAAGCCTAGGGGCAAAGTGCTTAGTACCGTGAGTGGGTCCACTGACTTTCAGTGGGACTACTCACAGGAGTAAAGTTACTCACATGTGCATTTGCAGGATCAGGCCTTCAACTATTACCAGTAACTGAACACAAGTTTGTCCAATTAACACCTTTGCTTAAGACCAGATTGCAACTTGCCCTTGTGGGGGGATGCTGGTGGAGGCACAAAACCTTTCCCCAATGAAGCCCTGCCAAATGGCCAGCCATAGTCACTGCATTTGAGGGACCACAGAGACTGATCCCTCTGTGCACATCCCAGGAAGATAAATCTCCTCAAAGGAAGAGAAGAAGGACTAGAGCAGGATAAGCACAGGACTAGGGGTAGCAGGCTTATCTGGAAGTTCACGGATGGATTGTGTCTCCCCATGGTGAAATCCCTTGCTGAGCTCCCATAGGGGCATTTCAGCTCTATGTATCTTCTCAGGACTGAAGTATAAAGGCACAATCTAGCCCTTCATAGCCAAGTATTGTAAATTAATAGATTACATATCTGTTGCCCTTTCATCAATCTGAGCAACATTTCATTCGATGAGAAGAGTGACATGGCGCCTGTAGAAATCATTAGCAGAGAGTGTGTTGTTAAAAAAAGAGGTGGCAGTTATTTCAGTGCACTGCGCTACTACAATCTTGTTTAGAAGAATATTACATTAATGACAGACAATGAAAGTATGGAGAGTCACAGATTAGGATGAAACATAAAAGAGAGACGAGGGTGCAGTGGTTAAGGTGCTAGCATAGGACTTGGGAGACCCAGCTTCCCTGCTCCATCACAGACCTTGGGTAAGCCACTTAAGGCTCAGATCCTCAAAGGTAAATAAGCACCTAACTACCATTGATTTTAATGGGAGTTAAGTGCCTAAATACCTTTGAGGATCTGGGCCTTAGGGAACTGATGCACAGAGAGGCTATCTGTAAAATGGGGATATTAGCACTTCCCTGCCTCAGAGGGTAGTTGTGAGGATAAATATGTTAAAGATTGTGGAGAAAGTCCAGAGGAGAGCAAAAAAATGATTAAAGGTCTAGAAAACATGACCTATGAGGGAAGATTGAAAAAAATGGGTTTGTTTAGTCTGGAGAAGAGAAGACTGAGAGGGGACATGATAACAGTTTTCAAGTACATAAAATGTTGTTACAAGGAGGAAGGAGAAGAATTGTTCTTCTTAACCTCTGAGGAGAGGACAAGAAGCAATGGGCTTAAATTGCAGCCAGGGCGGTTTAGGTTGGACATTAGGAAAAACTTCCTAACTGTCAGAGTGGTTAAGCACTGGAATAAATTGCCTACGGCTGTTGTGGAATCTCCATCATTGGGGATTTTTAAGAGCAGGTTGGACAAACACCTGTCAGGGATGGTCTAGATAATACTTAGTCCTGCCTTGAGTTCAGGCGACTGGACTAGATGACCTCTCGAGGTCCCTTCCAGTTCTATGATTCTATGATTGTGAGGTGCACAGATACCACAGTAATGAGGGTCATAAAAATACTCATGACAGTTTACCAAAGTCCAACAGGGAGCATTAATAAGGCTGTAAATTAAATTTACAATATTTTTTCCATGTGTGAGCACAATAAAGTGTTATAGTTGAAATAAACTGAAAGAAAACAAAGGAGCAGAGATTACAACCTATCTAGATTGTCATCTATTGCAACAGGCATGGGCAAACATTCAAGTGTCTGAGATATGCACAAATATTAGATAAACTTTCTTCTTCAGTAGTATAATAAAGCCCCATGTCTGCCTCTGTCAGTGTGTAAATTATGGGCCATCTCCAGGCGTCATTATATGCATGGAACACCTATTGAATTCAATGAGAATTTTGCATGTGAATTTGCCCCTTAATATAAAGATAAACCCAAATCTGTTGCAGACAGGGAGAAAGGCAAGTGGCTTGGTGCTGGTCTCCCCTCCCCGAGCCCGCCCCGCTCCCTTCTCTGCAGCTTCGCCCCAAACTCCCTGGGAGTTCCCCCCTTTGGCCGCCAGGTAAGGTTTCACACCTGCTTGGCCAGGAGCCCCCCCAGAGGGACCTGCCAGGGGACCAGGTGAGTCCCAGCAGTGCTCACCTGCTGGAGCGGCTCCCAGGAAGCATCCAGCAGGCAGGTCCCTCCCTCTGGCTCCTAGGGTCGGGTCGGGTCGGGTCGCGTCGCGTTGCTCGCGCGGGTGAGGTCGGGGTGGGTTGAGGGGGCAGGGGCAGGGGGGCTCTCTGCCCAGCGCCCATCTACAAGCTGCTGCAGCACGCAGAGGAGTGGAGACCTCCTCACCGCCTCTGTGTGCCTGGGGCTGTGGGGCAGGGCTGCACTCTGTCTGCAGGCTCCTTCCGGCCAGCGGGCTGGTGCCGCCGCGCCAGGAGCTGAGTCGTGGGTCAGGGTAGGCGGGTCGGGGCGGGTTGAAGGGGGGGGGGTGTCTCTCTCTGCCCGGCGCCCGCTGCCGGGGTCTACAAGCCCCGGCCCTCTGCAGCAGACCTCCTCGCCGCCTCTGTGTGCCTGGGGCAGGGCTGAACTCTGCAGGCTCCTGCCGGCCGGCCGGCGGGCTGGCACCGCTGTGCTGGGAGCTTAGCTGCGCTGCCCCAGGGCCCAAAAGGAAGAGGTGAGTGGCGCCGGCGGCGCCGGCTTGCCACGGTCCCCCCGATATCGGGACAAAGTGCATCCCGACCAATATAAGGTCGGGACGCGGTACTGTCCCGATAAAATCGGGACGTCTGGTCACCTTACCTAACCATAGCGATTATATTACATCTCCCTCCCACAAACTCCCTCTCAAACCCCTTTGTTTGTGGTCCCCTGGTTGCTAGCTCCCCTTGGTTGTTTAGCCTCTGGCTTTTAAGGCCTTCTCTCCTAGGTCAGCCCTACCCCCCCGTTAATCACACAGGGGAGGGGTGATCACAAGGCTGATTGAGGCTGATCAAAGATGATCAAGGATGATCCAGGGAACAAAGGCTCAAACAGTCCCCAGACACACAATCCCAACTGACTCTGTAACTGAAATAACCTGAAAGAGAAAAGAAAAACACAAACAGCCAAACAAACTCACTATATATATCGACCTGCTGTTATTGGCCTGTATAGCAAAATTTTAGTTGACTAAAATGGACAGACCCTAACTCAGCAGGAGATGGGAGGAACCAGAGTTATACTGCAACTGCTGAATATTCTTTTCCAACTACCCCTATGGTGGGTAAAAATTGTGACATCTGCTTGGATCTATTAGTGACAGCTATATTTTATTACAGAGCTCAATCATATAATAAAGATCAATCATTTGTTCTCTTTCATTGTTTAAATCAGTGAGGCTTGAATGACTTGTTAAAATTCAGGGGGAAAGGGAGTCATTTATGTCAGTAATTCAATATCTCATATTTTCCAAGTGGGGATAAATGCAGCATTTATTTTTGAAAAGTAGATGCAAAGCCCAGATGGCTCCTAATATGTGTCAGTCTTATTTCTTTTCCATCACTGAATTCTGGTTTCACTATGCTTTATAGAGTCATTGGGGAGCCTGGTGGTTTTCATTCTATCATGTTAGCCACATATAGTAGTTATATTATCAGTATGTCCTTGTATCTTTGACCTAGAGACATGTATATCAACATGCTTAATTTTTCTTTTGTTTGACAATCCACATCCAAGATACTATGATTTTGCTACAGTGCTGTGAGTCCTTTGGTTTAAATGGATTTACAGCTTCAACTAGTGACATCATGTGAAGAAATCCAACAACAATAATAGAATTATGCTGTCACATGATAACCTTTCAAAGCAGATTGAGACATTTTTGATTCACTTTCTCACAGAGGACAGAAAATTAGATGTCAAAATGATGATATCAGTTAGGTTTTTTTTCTCTGCACCTGTGTGCATTAGTAATGCATTGCAAAAAGAGCAAAGTGACTTTGATTTACATCTTGCAGTTATACTGGGAGTGAGAAAGACACATGGTTTCTCCCCCACATCCCTATGGGATAAAATCAGCTAGGAGAGACAGAAGAGATAAAGCAAAAACAAACATTAGGTTGTCAAATACATTGCTTTTAAATTTGGTCTCTTAAACTCTCCATCATAACTGATAAATTGTTGAGTTAATATAAGCTAAGGTCGTCCTTTTTTCCCTAAAAAAAATATTGCTAAAGTAGCATTCTCTTTTTAATAAAGTCTTGAGGATTAGGAGAAAGCAGTCTGATAACATAGCATCTTCATTTTTAGTACACAAAACAATAATAAGAATTACAGCTGAGAAAATAAGTCAAAATGTACAATTTCTTCTCAGGGCTTAAATGAGACTTAAGGTGGCACATAGACCTTGTGATGGCCCTCTACACAGGAGTGAATGTCACCCTTTGTCAGTTGTTTCCCCCTACATAAATAGCTCGTGAACAGTAAACTATGAATATTCCGTTTTCTAATTCATCCTGTATTGGTTAGTTAGTTATGTGTTTGTCATTATTATTTGTTATTATTTATTAGTAGGAATACAGTAGTACTCAGGTCCCATTTGCGTTCAGGGCCTCAGTGTGCCAGGAGCTGTACAAACAAAATAAAAGATGATCTCTTCTCCAAAGAGCCTATAATATAATACAAGGTAAGAGACAATGAGTGGATGTAACAAACAATCAGAAGGTGCAAGGAGGACGGGCCATATTTTGCACACCTAGATGATCTTGAGTTGGTTAATTTTAAATATATGTAGTATATACTTGATAAATAAACAAGTAAATAAGACATATCAGAGAGAGCTGATGGACTACAAGCCATCTGACCATTTGTGCTCATTGAAAATCTGATAATTTATTTCGTAAGAGTAAGAATGTTAACCTCTGTTGTATGGTCCATATTTCAGTATAGGCAATTACACTATGTGTCTGTAAATTCCTGTCTCCTGGCTACAATATTCTTCTTCATATTTGTCATCAATTGTTCTTTCAGGTTGCTAAGTGTGTTCTTATCAATAGTGCGTTTCAACTCAAAGGTAGCTGCATTTCATTAGTGGATAAAGTGATCCATATACATACTTTCTTGGCTTACAATAATATAAACAATTTCATATAACACCCTTAGTCATAGATGTTTCAGTCCTCCAGCTTGGTATTTGATTTTACAAGAGGTCAGACCACAAGTTGCCATATATCTGAGAAATGTCTTAAGATTTATGCAGTTGTTGGGTGTGTGGGTTTACTTTTAGTTTTAAAAATAGTCTCTCTTTGTCCCAGATGGGTCTCAGACACTGTTATAACAATACTGACATAATGTGTTTCAGCCTTTACAAGCAACTAATGCTCACAACAACTTATAAGGTAGATGAGTATTCACTGTATTCTTTTTACAGATGGGTAAACTGAGTGACAAAGAGATTGTGATACTTTCCCAGAGTCATTAGAAGAACTGGGAATAAACCCCAAGAGTCCAGATCCCCCCACCCTGTAGACAGACACCAGATATACATATTTGTTCAGAGCCTGCCTCATAATTTGTGAGGTTCAAGATGCTGGATAGAGGTATCCAGGATTCAGTTGCCACTTCCCTGTAGTCCTATTGGTGAAGCAACTGAGGGAAATTAGAACAGCATGCAACTGGATGACTCAGTGCATCACTTTGATGTCTCAAAGATATGCCCTCAAAGCCATTGTTTGCTTCCATTTCCCTTAAGCCAACCCAACATCTTTCTTTCTCTCTGGAAATGTACTGGGGAGTCAACTCAACTCCCTGCTTCCACAAATCAAGAAGGTCAGTGCTGCAGTTTGAATCAGCTGCTTAAAGAGAGGTAAGGGACAAGGTGTAGGAGGTGCTGCACAGGAGGTTCAGCTACATATGTCCTCCCATCCGTGTCTCCTCAGAGAGGGGTGCAGTAATGCTGCAGTAGAGGCTGTTGATCTGTTTTATGGTCTTAGAGTGAAGAGGATTTCTTTCTCCACTTCCTGAATATCTCACCTAAATGGGCTGAGCGCTAGGGAGAGAATTTGGCCCTTAGCTATTTGGTTATACAGTTACATGTGAGCAAGTGGAATGCGTGATTGGGATTAAAAACAAACAAACAAAAAGACATGGAAAGAAAATTGAAATGGAAGAAACAATTCTGTATGCTGAACCAGACTTTGCAGGTTAGATCCTATATTATACATCACACGAACCGGATGGTAACAGGTAAGTACTGAGGTGATCCTTTTCTCTCACAAGTGCAATGTGGAAATCTTGGGAAACTGGAGACAATATGTAACAGTGCATGAAACCATCCAGTACCTTAGGACATATGGTGTGTGTCCAAGGAAAGGGGTATTTATGCCGCCATATGGCCATACAGTATGTTGTGTGAGTTGATGGTGCATTGAAAATAACAGGAATGGCCTTTCTCAGGTGTGGACCTTGGGTGTGCTCTATTAAACTACATAGGCATACACAGAAAACCACAGCATGGAACAGAAACTGTAAATGTTGCAGTAATTAAAATGTGATATGAGGCAAAATAATAATGAGTAGTGATTTACCCTGGTACAAAAAGAGTACAATGTTGATTTAATATGCTACAAGTTCAGAATAGTAGCCAGGGCCTGATTAATGGCAAATTAGGCATGAGGCTATGGCCCAGGTTCAAGCATGTGGACCCAACCTGAGTGATGCTGAGACCCTGTGCACCAGGTCGCAACGCCATTCTCTCACAGTTGACCTGGTCTCCCCTCTGGCCCAGTCGCTCCTCTGTTTTGATGGGTGGGAGGGGGTCTGGGCCAAATCTGAGGGGGCAGTGGGTTGGCCAGTGCTGCTGCTCCTCGTCACTGCCATGGGGTAATGGAATGAGTATGAGAGATGGGTGGCTGGGCCAAACCTGAATGGACATTGTGGTGATCAGTGCTGCTTCTTGTGCTGCTGCTGTTGAGCCAGCACATGCACCAGACTTCTTCATCTCCCAGGAGCCTGCCCGGCCACATCCTGCTTCCAGCAGTTTGTGTCCCCTCTGCTCTTCACACAGGACTCACTCAGTGACTGCCTCAAGATGTACTACAAATACCAAGAGCTGAGATAAGTGTCTGCACAGAGAAGCTGTCCAGGAGAGGGATGGCAGGGAGTTCTGGGGGAGAGATGAAGGGGTTAATAGGGCAGTGTTCATGCAGAAAGAGCCAGTTACTGACTGACTAGGATAAAAGAGCGTTAACTAAGCAACAGCCATGAAGTGGGAGACAGACATGCTTGGGTTAATAGAGCACTAGTGCAGCTGTGCTGGCCATCAGAAGAATAACATAAATGCATCCATTTTGTTTGGGAGCATCTACTTTAGCTGGCCAGTAGAGGGTTAGAAGTGTATATTTGCCTAGCGAGAGTGATGGTTTAACCAAGCCCCTGATGGTAGCATGTCATACCTACTTTGCACTCACTTTGCATTGGTGTTAATGACTACACAAGAAGCAGGGCAAAAAAGAATCCAGTCCAATAGCTTTGGATCAGAACACTGACAGTAACCCACCCTGATCAATACATTGGCTAGCCAAGTTCTCCTCAGGATCATAGGATTATACGGTAATTAAAAATGAAAACAACAGATCTAATAACAATTCTAACACACTTTAAAATGTGGAAAATAAATAAGTTGTCTTAATCCAGTCCTTAGAAGACAAACATCTAAGTCACAACAGCTTTCATTTCTTTCAGAACTAATTGACTTCCCTGTTGGCAGTTGCAGTCCAGATGCCAAAGGAGACTGAACTACTCTTATCCCTGCAAATGGTCCTTGCAGATCATGGCTGAAGCATGTTAGTGGTGATGGTGGTTAAAGTGCGGAAATGTTAACTGCCATGGTGAGTCCACTCCCTTTGCTAATTGACATTTTGTCTTTTGAATCCTTCCCTATTTTCTCATCTTGATAATAACTAGCTTCTGTATTGCCTACCACTACACACCAGTGATATGAAGATCAGATAAGAACCGTTATGAACACGGCATTCATCTGAAAATCAAGCTTCGATTTACAAATCTAGAAGACTTGTTTTAGTCAAAGGGCTCAATATAAGGTTAAATGGATGACATTGTGTGGCCTGTGTTCTACAGGAGGCCAGACTAGGTGATCTAATAGTCCCTTCTGCCCCTAAAATCTATACATTTTATTAATGAAATTTAAAAATAAGCATACATTTTGAAAATAGACCTCTGCAGAAGTCAAAAGGCTGAGGGATTGGGAAAGAGACTGCCTTGAGTTAAGATGCCAAGAAAACTTCCCAGAGAATCTGATATAATTAAAGATGAAAGAGAAACTTGCCAGTCATTTTGGTGTCATTTTGAAAACATCCTACTTGTTTATGGGCTGCATTTATGTTTCTGACTTAGGGGCACTTCCAAAGATAATTGTTTGCTATTGAAACCAAAAGCAAAAACCCAGCAAAAATATACAAGTCATAATGTTCCAGCTGATGAAGATGTTACTAGCTATTCATATTTAATTATTATTGTTGTTGTTATTATTTATATTGTCTTAGTACCTAGGAGACCTAGTCATGGACCTTGACACTGTTGTGCTAGGCACTGTACATTCTGAGAACAAAAACTGGTCCCTGCCCCCAACAGCTTACAATCTAACAAATTACTATTAAACAGTTTATTTATTGTACGCAGCACCACTTGTGTGTTCAGCTCTTTGAAGGCAAACAGAAGACAGGTCTCTGCAATGAGAAGCTTACAATCGAAGCCTCATTTACATAACTAAGACAATTGAAGTCAATGGGGCTACTCATACTAATAAAGGCTTTGCAGGAGCAGACCCTAAGAGAGTTGTGACATGGCAAAAGGATAGATTATGGTATTACACAAGGAGAATGGAGAGGAAGGGACAAGGTGAAATAGAATGGTGGGTAGAAATAGACCACGTATTTAAATCCATGGACATAGGCCCCAATTGACTTCAAAGTGACTTACACAAATTCTTAAAGTTAAGCAGACACTTGTTCTCTCCTGAATATGATACTTTCCTGAATCAGGGCCTCAATGCTTTGTTAAATAGGGACTGACTTAAGCACATGCTTATGTGCTCTGCTGAATCAGAGCCAAAATTCTATTCCATTAATCCATGCTCCCTCAACATGAAGCAAACAATTTCTCTTGTAGAGGTCATAGAATGCAGCTAAAGGAGGATTTGTATGAGGTTTTTAAGAACTGGATTTTATTAATGTTAATTTGACAGTGAGCAAATGTCAAAGGTGAAGGGAGATAGCATTGAAAGTTATGCTTCATTTTACAGTCAGCTCCTGTGTAAAGATCTCCTTATCAAAGGTTGAGCAGGAAGGAATGCGTCAGACTGCCTTTGTGTCTTGTCAAAGAGGTGTTCATATTTTGAAGCGAACCTTTAGTTTACATGACAGATAGAGGGACATTCATTTCTTCCATGCGAGAAATTATTATTGTCTTTTGTTTCTTATCAGTGCTAATATCTCAGGACATTGTCTATTACCTTTCATTTGTGGCATACATTTTCTCTGATGTAACTTTTTTTTCTAGGGCGGCTGTTTGTTCTGTTACTCAAATGTTAAAGTAAAAAAAAATCTTAGTTTGTTGCACTTTAAATATCATAGGTAAAATATTGGATGTAAAATGTGATAATTATTTTGCTGAAGTGACTGGCATGCATGTTTACCATTGCTATCTTCTGGATGGAATCAGAACTGATCAACTGTGTGGCATAGGCCCTACAATACTAACAGCAAATAGAGATTTTCCTTTACCAGGAGTGGTAGGGGCCTCTGCTTTGCAGGGCCGGCTCCAGGGTTTTGGCCGCCCCAAGCAGCCAAAACAAAAACAAACAAAAAACCTGCGATCGCAATCTGCGGCGGCAATTCGGCGGGAGGTCCTTCGCTCCCAGGTGGAGTGAGGGACCGTCTGCCGAATTGCCGCCGAATACCTGGACGTGCCGCCCCTCTCCGGAGCAGCTGCCCCAAGCACCTACTTGAGAAGCTGGTGCCTGGAGCTGGCCCTGTTGCTTTGGAAGCAGCAGAGTCTGCATTCAGCCCCTGCTGTCACCGTGACATATTGAGTGGCCACGGTGTACAGGATAGTGACAACTGTAAAGTTCTAGGTGGCTAATGATTTGATACACTATTTACCTCACCCGCAATAGTACAGCATTGCACTTCATAAACAAACCAGGTGTGTCATGGATGTTTTTAGTTTTCCTCTGAATTGTATGGTATGCATTATTGCCATGGATGAGCAAAGTAAGTCTGCTCTAATGTGGCAATTTCTATTGTATCAGCAGGTTTAACAAAGGCTACTGGATGTGTTTATTTGTCAAAGAATCCAGACATCATTCTTGGAAATTAGGAGCCTGACTGCACTTACTTACACTGGCATTGGTGTGAATGGAGCTAATCCTGATTTACAGTCATGTGAAAGGAAAACCAGGCCTCAGGGGTTGAACCAAAACTCCAGTTCAAAACACTCCCCAATCTGAACCCAGGTCTGGATACTAATTTTACAGATGACCCTTATATCACTAACTACAGACTAAAAATATGGATCCAATTTTATAGTTCAGGCCCATCTCTATATCTTATAAAGTTCCCGTCAAGACTTACCCTTAAAAAGCCCCATCGCTTAACCAGTATATGTTGTGACTGTTTTAAAGAAAGCTGTCCCCTTCCCAAAGGTCTGGCTGGAACTCATAGGAGGAGGAGAGCAAGCATGAGAGTGAGGAGAGACAACCCTGGTGGAGGATTCAGAGGGTCATAGAACAGTAGGGGAGGAGGGGAGACAGAGCACTCCTGGAGGAGATGGGGACACAGTTTCCTGGAGGACTCAGAATGTGAGAGACAGAGGACATAGAGTATCAGAGGGGTAGCCGTGTTAGTCTGAATCTGTAAAAACCAACAGAGGGTCCTGTGGCACCTTTAAGACTAACAGAAGTATTGGGAGCATAAGCTTTCGACTTGCGTCTGAAGAAGTGAGGTTCTTACCCATGAAAGCTTATGCTCCCAATACTTCTGTTAGTCTTAAAGGTGCCACAGGACCCTCTGTTGGTTAGGACACAGAGTGTTAGGGGACATAGCACTGGGGCTGAACAGACAGGGGCACCGAATCCTCTGGAGGAAGCAGAGCTGGTAGCTACTAGGACACAAAAATGTGGAGGGAATTGCTGCACACACAGACACATGTACTGTATGAACATAGGACATGGTGCTACTAAGGTGCTTTTGGGAGCTGGAGAACCAAGTTCATATGTACAGCCTGCTCCTTCATGCACTCCTACACCATGTGGGTCAACAATGGCTTGACTGGTGGCCCTCCATTTTTTTTTGTGGTCAGACCTTTTCTGTAGAGACTCCTTGGAAAGTGACCTACAGTAATGACAATAATAAATACAGATTTACAAGGCATCCGTTGCCTGAAGGCCTTGGCTTGCAAAACATGATAGAGTAAATAAAATAGTACAAATTCAAAGGCAACATGGCCCAGCAGTAACCAAGGAGAAGGTGAAAGACAAAGCCAAAATGCACAGCATCCAGAGCCTACAATCATATAAGAAAACAACTGGCTTCTCAGGGTTTTTTGTTTTTTTTTCATTAACAAATATAGTGAAGGGTGTGTGTGTGGGGGGAGATAGAGGAGGAAAAGCATGAGCCAGACAATACACAAATAGAGATTGGTTCAGCAATGCACAGGATTTATTTTCTCTCATGAATGACAATGTAGCCATCATGCCTGACTGGACTGTAATATGCTTGTCTGCCGAGCTATAGTGAAATGAGTAATTTGTAGGTCTCAGGTAGGCTTACCTCCCCAAGGCAAGCAAATCTTTCTTTTCTTCAGGTTACAAAGGAAAGCAGGAGACATTTAGAAAGTGTTGAATAAGGAGTTTATTACCAAGGGTTAAAATAACACACAATGTTCCAAATTTTAAAGATTTCAGTCCCCTTTTTAGGCCCCTAAATGAAGCTGCCCAGTTTTCATTGTTTTCCATTATTCTTAGTGATTCTGCTGGGTGCTGAACTGTTCTGGAGATTTGGCCCCTACTGTGTTGCCATTCTTGCGTGAGAAGTGTGTTTCTTTTTTTCCCCAAACCAAAATATATAGTATACTGTAAAAAATATACAAACAGATCTCTGAAAAGTGGTGGCTACCACCAAAGATCATGTGAAACTGGTCTGGCTTTTTGTTCTCTTACAAACACCAAATGCACTCGAGGCTCAGGAGGAAGATCAAGAAAAAAATATGCAACTTTCAAGTAGGCCTGGAATGAGTTTATGGTTTTGCATCAAAACTATGTGAAATGTTCAATGTTTCATGATTCTCACACAAAACCAGGTGTAGCTTGGAGGTTTCAGATAGGTTTTATTTTGAGCTCTAATGTTTTTTCTGAGGCTCAGTGAAATTCTAGGGCTGTGAACCCATGTGAAGTGAAATGCTTGCATGATCCCCTGGACATGAAACTGTTCAAAGTCACACATTTTTACTCACAAGAGGGATATAATAATCATGTCATATACATTACCAATATATTGCACTATGGTATCATAAATAATCTCTTAGGCTAGTTATAAGGATGAGGGAAATGGACACTCGTTTTCCATTTGGCTTACAGATGAGGTATAAAATCTTCTGTTAACAGATTCAGCCTCTTCTCTGAGCTTTTGATTTCACTCTTTTGAGTCCTATTGTTTTCATTAATATATTTATATATATTTACCAGGACTCTTCTGCCTGTTTCTTGGTAGAAGTAGAAAAGGATTCCTGAAATTATCCTTAGAATTGAAAGTGCAATGAATGACAAGGCAAGCACAGCTCTTGAGATTGTTCAGATAAATAGCATGCAATAGCATTCAATTCTGTACTAATTGAATGTTCTGCTGAGTTTTAAGTTAAAGGGCCTGATTCAGACCAGATGTTACTCCCTTGATTTCGATGGAATTGCATCCACTTACACTAACTTTGAATTTAGCAAGAAGATTGTACAGTATTTTAGAATTTCCTTATAATGTGCTTAGAGTTTTGGTGTGTCCATTGCTCTCGTTTGTTTTGTGGGTTTCCGTGCTTTATGATGAGGAGAATTAAGCAGAATAGACTAAAGTCTGATTTTCCTTTCTGTTGTATTACTTTTACATTAGTGTGACTTCACTGAAGGCATTCTGTAGTAACTCTAGGAGTAAACTGACTAACATCCCTTCAAATGAGAAATATCTGAGGGGTATGTTTTGCAGTAAATCCAACCCCTAATTTCCTGGAGCTAGGAAGAAACTTCCTTTATAGACAGGTTATTATATGCCTCCTTACTGAAGTATTTCTTGCACTTTCCTCTGAAGCAACAGTATTGGTCTATGCCATAGACAGAATACTGGACTAGACAGACTATTAATCTGATGCACTATTGAGAGTCCTTATCATCCTAATGATTTGTTCAATGAAAGGAATTAAACTTCATTTAATAGAGACTTTATAAATTGAAGAAAGAAGCTGTTTATTTTCTCCTTGCTGCACAGTTTCCTGAAACATATACAATACTTTAATAACAGGCTACATTTTGATCATATATACTTGTGTACAAGAATAATTTAACATCATGAAATACATAATCTAGAAAAAATATACATTTTGATTTTCTTTTCAGATCCAATGAACACATGATTTATATGGGCTTCTAATTAGAACTGACTGGGAATTTTTTGACAAAAAGATTTTTCGTCAGAAAATGCCAATTTGTCAAAACCGAAACTTTTGGGGATAATATATTAGTTTCAAGTACATTTTCATTGAGAGAGAGATACCAGGTTCACATCATTTGAAGATGACACAAAAATTAGGGGAGTCATAAATAATGAAGAGGACAAGACTCTGATACAGAACGATCAGTTGTTAAGCTGAGTGCAAGAAAACATTATGTTAGTATAGGTGATGTAAATATGTACATCTAGAAACAAAGAATGTCAGTCATATTTACAAGATGGGGGACTCTATCTGAAAAAGCAGAGATTCTGAAAAAGATTTGTGGTCCTAGTGGATAATCAGCTGAACATGACGTCCCAATGCAATGCTGTATCCAAAAGGGGTAATGCAATCCTTGGATGCATAAACATGGGAATCTTGATAGTAGAGAGATTATTTTACCTCAGTATTTAACATTGGTTTGACTACTGATGGAATACTGTGTCTAGTTCTGGTGCCCACAATTCAAGAAGGATGTTGATAAATTGGAGAAGGTTCAAAGAAGAGCTACAAGAATGATCAAAGGATTTGAAAACATGCTTTATAGTGATACACTGAAGCACCTCAACTGATTTAGATTAACAAAGAAAAGGTTAAGGAGTGACTTGATCACAGTTTATAAGTACCTACATGGGGGAAAATATTTGACAACGGGCTCCTCAATCTACCAGAAAAATTATAACACAATACAATGGCTGAAAGTTGACACTTCACTTCGCTTCTTTTCTTTTTCCTATTTACATGGGGTTGGAGGTGTCACAATTCTTCACCACTCCTTCTGGTCCATGGCACAGATTTGTAACTCTTGGAATTTCAGTCCTGTTCTCTTCAATCTTCTCTTAAGAGAGTCTTTCCTTCGTATCCTCAGACTTCCATGTCCTTTCTTGCTATCCTCTGCCTCCCACGCTTCCTTTGCTGGTCATTCTCCCATTTTTACCACATGTATACCCTCAAATGTGCACTCTCCAGCCTATCACTGAGAGTCCTAAATTCATTTTCTCTGTAATTTCTTCCATGCTCACTCTGTCTACCCTTTGCTGGCCTGGCATTCTTCTCAGTATATTATTTTCTACTACCTGGATCTTCTTTTCTTCCATTTCCATAAGACCCACCATTTCCAAACTAGAGATCAGGCAGGGACAAACACAGGCAGCATACATTTTCCTTTCAGTTTGTTACTGTGGGGTCCCATGCGGAGCGGATAAAGCACACGACCAATGTGGTTGCAAGCTGAATCGAATCCTGTTTATTGCAAGCTTTGTCTTTCTCAACATTACATAACACAATTAGGCTATAATCACACATCTACTGATTGGACAAGAAGGAGAATCATGTGTTTATCACATGTATAGCCCCACACCGATTGGTTCAACCGTTCCTTACATAAGGCCATGATTTATTACCTTGTTTACCTCATCTTATATAATCCCTAGATCACCAGGGGGCCTTACATAAGGCCATGATTTATTACTTTGTTTACCTCATCTTATATAATCCCTAGACCTCCAGGGGGCCTTACATAAGGCCATGATTTATTACTTTGTTTACCTCATTTTATATAATCCCTAGACCACCAGGGGGCGCCTTTGTCTTACAAGGCTATGAGCCATTGCCAGGCAAGTGTCCTATCGTGACCCTTACCTTCTCTTGGAACTTTCCATTAGGTTGGCGTAAGGATGATACATCCCCACATGTTACTTAATTGATGGTTCCAAAGTACTCCTGCCATCTTTTTCACTGTTGCCCTTGAACCTTGGGTTCTTCTTTTCAGTTCTCCAGATCTCTCCCTGATGGCAGAACATGTACTTCCCAAATACACAATTTTCCCCTCTGATTCAACTTCTTTCCTGAAACTTCAATCAACAGCTCTTCCTCCACATTCCATACTTGTGTAATTTCTGTTTTCTTTCCTTCAAACCATGATCTTCAAACACAAATGCCCACTTTGATATCACATTTACCAAATCCTCTTTGCTGTCATCTAAAAGGGTCAGATCATTAGCATACATTAGTTTTTTCAGTGTCTCCACAGGGTTGGTTTCCTACTAATTAACTCAGTAACGTATCAAGAGAAGTGGACTCAATCAGCACTCTGTCTTGTCTCAGTCCCACCATCACCTCAACATTCTCAAAAGTTCCATGTATTATTACCACCTTAGCTCTTGGCCCTTTATACAGCTCCTCTCCTCTATCATCTCTACTTCTGGAAGGCTCTCTCCCATCCATCTCAATACTCCAAGCACCAGCTCTGAGACTAAGCCATATGCTTTCTCATGATAAATAAATGCTACATAGTAGTTACGGCCTCCATGTATCATTCTTTCAAATTTTTATCCCCATTGCAAATATTGTGTCCATAGTACTCCTTCCCTTCCTAAAGCCATGTTTCTCCTCTTCAGGTTGCACCTCAACTTTGCTTCTAAAACTTTCTCAAAGACTTTAAGGGACTGACTTAACAGAGTGATGCCTTGGTAAGTATTTGGATCATTTACATCACCCTTACCCTTCCAAAGAAGCACAATCAATGTCGTTCTCCAGTTGTCTGGTATCCTACCTTGATCTCAGCCAATACACAGTAATCTGTGAAGCCAGTTTATTCCAGTCTCTCCAACTGCTCATATGATCATATGAACTGTTATCTCATCTTCACTAGCCGCTTTACCATCATTCATCTTATTCAGGGCTTCTATCACCTCCTCTATAGAGATTGATACTTTGTGGGACTACCCCATAATTGTTGGTGGTGCTTGCACCAATGGCTGGAAGTTGAAGCAAGACAAATTAAGACAGAAAATAAGGCATACATTTTAAACAGTGAGGGCGATTAACCTTTGGAACAGTTCGCCAAGCATTGTGGTGGATTCTCCATCACTGGCATTTTTAAAATCAAGATTGGATGTTTCTCTAAAAGCAGTGTTCCAGGAATTATTTTGGGGGAAGTTCTATGGCCTGTGTTGTAGAGGAGATCAGACTAGATTACCATAATGATCCCTTTTGGCCTTGGAATCTATGAATCTATAAACCCCTGGCTCTCCCATATCCCAGATGAATGCTCTAGTTTCCAGGCTATTGGTATTCTGGGGTGGATTTTTTTCTCTCTCTCTCGCTCTACATCCCTCCCTCTCATATGTTTTTTTCAAAAGGTCTCATTTTCATTCCATATTGGAATGAAAACAAATTATGAAACCTCAAAAACTTTTGCTATATGGAATTCTTGTTTTCTATCCAGACCTACTTCTGACAATTTCATCTGTGGTGCATTGATGCTGATGCAGTAATATACCCTGGAGTATATTTGTGGAGATTTATAGCTATGACAGTGTAACAGTAGGTATTAGGGCCTGTAGGTACTAACCCCTGCTTATGTGACAAGAGTATAACTTTTTTGTTGCTCTGACCCATGTAATGTGACTGGAGCAAGGAAATAATCAGCAGTTTCTTACCAGCAATCCTGAGTGTCATATCCTTATACTTTAGACCATGCAACTGTATCACCTTGGCTGGGATCACATCAGATCTCAACACTATGTTGAGTCAGACTTGTTTATTATTTGGATGTGAGACGTCCAAGAAGAAAACAGGGCACCAGTGAAATTGGTTTAGGTAGCTCTTTGACTCAATTCTGAGCCAGAGCCACATGCTAGTAAGGGATGCTATGATGTTGGAGGTGTTGTGTTTAACCTGTAATGTAAAAGTGAGATTTGACACCGCAAAGTAAGCCGGACCTAATTAACTTAATTTGAATTTAACCAGAAGACTGCATAGGGTTACTGCTGCCTGTGCTTCATAAAGTGTAATAAGATTTTAATGAATACCAGTGGTCAATAGAATATCAGTTTTATGTCTCATTCAAAAGTAAGATCTTCTCCAGTGTGGATTTCTAGCATCCGGATATGGCAGTCGAAGTATAGTAGAACTCTCACTTTTGTTTTGGATCTGTGTCTGGTGATTTGTGAAAGCTCAGCCAGCAACTGGTGTGGAATCAAAGCAGTATGGTTTTAATGAAAAGCATTAGAGCTTCTAGGTCAGACTATCAGAGCAGGAAAGGGGCCCCTCCTGGTTTTGATGAAGTTTCGGGTAGCGGAGTGGTGTAGTTAAGAATGACTTACACAATTGTCTTTCTCTCTTATCATTAGAGCTGGAAACCTGAGATTAATGTTGAAAAAGTGACACTTTAAAAGGTTTAGTGCTGTGCTTAACACAGTAGGTTAGTACTGCTGCTAAGTGGGTGCTTTTCTAACTGAAAAAGCATTGTAACAAGGACACTTAGGATGCCATTTGCTGGCATATACTGATCTATTATCCCAATGCCAGGCCTTTATTAGGAAGACAGGATTTTAATTATTTTAGCTTTCAAAATTTTAGTGAATTTTATGCCAATGATATTCGTGAACTGCAGCTAAAGAGGAGATATTCCCACATTGTTCCAGCACTGGAATGAACCTGGTTTTGGAAGGACCATTTCAGTTGGTGGTGTATATGTGGGCGCAGATGATTGGTCATTCTTCATGACCCATTTTTTCCTTGTCCTCCACCTAAAGGACAACCCCCGCTGTGAATGGCAGTTTTTCAAAACCCTTTGCCAGGCCGACGTTTAAGTTTTACACCATATTTTTGAAGGAAAAACATTTTCATTGGCAAATTGATAGTGTCAGTGGATAGGTGGGAGGAATTTCAACTCAAAGTCCTTGAAGTAAAACAGTAACTATTGATCATGATTCTCTTCAATGTTACCAGCAGTATCTCACTACTGATGACATAAACCAGTGTGTCCTCTGTACTGTATTAGAGTACTGTATTAGAGAAGGATATCAGGCATTCCCTAGCCACAAAAACATGAAATCCAAGGCCAAAGCTTGAACCTGGGGTTCTGTAAATTCTGTAATATGGTGAGATAATAAACCCAATAATACACAGTAAACAATCATTCAGTGTAGCTTTATTGAGAAAGCTACAGGACAGTAGGCACATAATGGCTGCATTATGCTTGATAACTCCAGTAGCTCCTCCAGAGGTTATTAATGATGTATTCTTAAGGCATGTAGAATTCTCTGCTTTTTTCACTTGTACATGTACTTTTTAAACTAGTGCCTGCATTTGCCAAAACTCAGTATATAATGTGTAGTCTTTAATCAAGAGAGGCGTCAGTTTAGAAGAAATGTATCATGGGTTGGGATGGAGGAACTGAACAATAGGGGTTTTTCCACTGGTTTCAGTGAAACTTAGATCAGGCCCTGAGGGGCTTGAGTGTGTGTATAAATAGGGAACATTACTTTTGGTTAGCCTGTTGTTTTAATTGTTATATTATTTCAGGCACAAAAGCAAACATGTATTTTTCAAATGAGGTGACTTTTCTTTTAGATTAAGGAAGACAAGAAACAAAAAAAGAACCATATAAAGTTCCCATAAAGGGGAACACAATAACTCATTCTACAACATTCTGAATCTGAAATGAATACAAAAGAGCAGTTGTCTCCCAGCTACCTCTGTAAACATGTAGGGAGGCTCCTCTACATTTAAAGGTGTAGTAGACATAACACACACACCATTGACTTCATCCCTCATCACCCAATCTGGGAAACTCTTGCCAACCCACCAACACCTGAGGAGGTCTGCAAAGCAATTAAACAAAAGAAGAACAATAAAGCAGCAGGTCATGATGGCATATCAGGTGAAGTACTGAAAATGGGGGGAGAAACACTGACTAACAAGCTTCACTTGCTGCACCTCAAAATATGGCGCACCGAAGAAATCCCCACTGACTTATGTAATTATAACATCATCACCATTTTCAAAAAGGGAGGTAGGGATGACTGTGGCAACTATTGAAGCATTGCCCTCCTCTCCGTCAGTGGAAAGATTCTCGCTAGAATCTTACTGAATCACTTGCTCCCTCTTGCAGAGGAAGTACTTCCAGAGTCCCAGTGTGGCTTCAGACCATCAGGAGGTATCACCAACATGATTTTCGCAGCCAGGCAGATCCAACACCAGGTGCTGTATATGGCCTTTATCGATCTGATCAAAGCCTTTGATTCTGTCAACTGTGAGGCTTTGTGGAAAATCATGTCAAAGTTTGGCTGCCCAAGCAAATTTATCACCATTGTAGGATTCCTCCACGACCAGATGACTGCCTTCATCCTGCGCAGTGTCTCTACTTCTGAGCCATTTGTCATCCAAACTGGCATAAAACAAGGTTGTGTATTGGCACCCACCCTTTTCTCCATTTTCTTAGCAGCTATGAAAACATTAACCCAAGATCATCTACCACAGGGCACTGGCATCCAGTATTGGATTGACAGCAACCTCTTCAACCTTTCTCATCTCTGTGCAGAAACTAAAAGTAGTATCAGCAACAACAACAATAACAATAACCAAACTCAAATATGCAGATGATTGTGCTATAGTTGCACACTCAAATGAGGATCTATATAAAGCCCTTAATTGCTTCTCTGAAGCTTGCAAAAGCCTAGGGCTAACTTTGAACATCGGCAAAACAAAAGTTCTCCACCAGCCAGTCCCTGGTCAATCATCAGACTCAGCAAGGAATATCTATATCGACAAAGAAGAACTGGAAAATGTAGAATACTTTGCCTATCTTGGCAGCCATTTCTCACAGAGGGCAGATATAGACATCGAGATTCAGCACAGAATTCACTGTGCCAGCCTTGCCTTTGGCAGACTGTCTCGCTGTGTGTTCAACAATCACAACATCAGAACACATAGTAGACTTTTAGTTTATAAAGCGGTGGTAATCCCAACTCTCCTCTATGGCTGTGAGACTTTGGTGATCTATAGAAAACACCTGAAAAACCTGGAATGCCAGCACCAGCACTTTCTTTGGAAGATCTTCAACATAAAGTAGGAGGATCATCGCACTAATGTCAGTGACCTCACAGAGGCCAACGTCTTCAGTGTTGAGGCCCTGATTATCCAGCACCAGCTGAGGTGGAGCATGCCTGATGTATGCTTACCAAAACAACTGCTGTATGCCCAACTTTCCAAAGGAGAAAGGAAATGGAGAGGCCAAAAGAAACACTTTAAAGACACCTTCAAGATAAACATCAAGAGGCGTGGCATCGACACCACACACTGGGAGACAGCAGCTCAGGATAGGGATAACTGGCGAAGACTTGTCAGAGAGGGAATGTCCACTTTTGAGGAAAATTGTCTTGCCCTGGTTGCAGAAAAATGCCAGAAAAGAAAGGAACGGCAATGGTCACGCAGCAATCGCAGCCCAACCCTGTCTTCAAACACCACCTGCAATGTCTGCCAACGAGCTTGTGGCTCAAGGATCAGACTCCTCAGTCACCAAAGGACCCATGAAAAAATAAAACCCATGAAAGAGATCATCCTCGACCTCAAGAGATCACCGACGACGATGACAACATCTTCTTTTAGTTTTATAGGTACATGTACCAAGGAATTATGTGAAAGAAAGTGAGGTAAAATAATGGTATAATAATGGGGGCTTCTCAGTCATATTCTGTTCCTCGCCATAGAGCATAGGAGGAGATAGTATGTAGTTGCTAGACTTATATTCCTTTTCTTTCCACTGACTTCCCTGCCTTAAACCTCTCCCAGATCCTAACTGTGGGAAAATATAAAATTAACCCAATAGTATGAGAACGCACATGCACGGCAGATTAGATATGCTGCTATTTTAGTGGCAGAAACTTGGAAATCTCCAACAGCCTCACACCCTGTAACGGTTCATGTGTCACTGACTGATCGTAACAGCACTGCTGCAGTTCTATGATGGCTCACAATTACCCCTTCCCTGGAACAAGATCCTAGAATCCTATGATTTCACCTTTTCTGTATCCCTCATAGTCTTCCAATGCCAAATCCTTCTTTCCCAAATGTTGGTTGTTGTATTTTTCTATGCACCACTGCCCTAACTTTTAACTGGCTTTCTTACAGGATAATGTATCCAGAATGTCTCTACAGATTCACTGCAGGCAAAAGAAAGAGCTGTTGAAACAGGTATCTGTACCCATAATTCAATTTTATTCCTCTGTAGAATCCATTGATTTTACTCAGAAATGTAAACAATAAAAATGGCATTTACTCGGATATACTGTTTTGACGTGTTCTCCGATGACCCTGTTGAGCACTTGAGGACCATCCTCAATACTTATAAGATAGGACCTTGTCCTCCTTTGCTAAGGAATCAGGCTGATTTCATCCATTATTCAGCACTTGTACATTGTATTATACTTTATTAATACCAAAAAAACGTTGTACAATTCTGATTAATTAGCTGAATAGAATCATCACAGACACATTTATTTTCATTTTGCTGGATACAAAAGAATGATTAAAAATTCTGAAAATGTTTCTGGGAAGAAAAATGAAGAGAAAGTGTCTAACTTTAGTGATTGGCGTTAATTTTTTTTTTTTTTTACACTTCATCGAAAATGCACATAAAATAATCAATCAAAATACAAATCCTTGAGCTTAAATATCCGCAGATTTGTTTAGAAAAGAAATCTGTCCTGATAAAATATCCACTGAAATCAGTGGAAAGTTCTTTTCCATGTAACTGAAGGAAAAGATTGGATCTGAGTGGTAACATGATGGGCCTAATTCATCCTGCGCCTGAAATAGCAGACCTTCTATTGATTACAGCAGGAGTTGTTATCTATTTGGACCTATATGTCATTTTTTAAAGAGAAGACAGGATGGTTCAGTGGAAGGGAAACAGGTCTGGGACTCAGATGCCTGGCTCTGCCACGAACGTCCTTTGTGATATTGGGCGAGTCATTTGATTTACCTGGTGCCTTCGTTGCCCATCTGTATAATGGGGATACTATTCTACCTACTGCACAGGGTTATTGCGAGGAAAACAATTCAGAGTAGTATCTGAGGCACTCAGATACTGTGGCGATGAGGGCTGGTTAAGTATCTAGATACAAGAAAGTGTTTTGTCCCTTTTTTTTTTTTAACTAGGAGGAATAATACACAAACAAGATAAACTTTTAAAAGTAAATTGTATGTTCTGTTTAGTCCTCATCCAAAATCAAAAGCTTCTGCTTGTGATGTCTTATTAATTTCCATTGCAACAAGGGGTGATGAGAAACACAATATTCTGGGCTTCAGTTCCCATTGATTCCAGTGAGATTTGCACCCATAGAATTGAAAGCCAAATTTGATTCTGTGACTAAAGGGGGGAAATTAAGCACCAAAATAAGATGGACACTAAACTATCATTGCTAAAAGGGAATTCCACATTTATTCATGGAAAACAGGTAACTGGGAATGTAAATACCTGCTGTCACTTTACATTTCAGGAGTTTTTCCTGGTCCTACTTGCAGGCTAAGGGACTCTGTCTGCAGACTTTGCTCACATGCTTTCCTACAGACAGCCTATCTAGAGCAGAGAGGGAGTAAGGGGAGTGATCACCCCAGCTCCTACATGTGTCTCAGCCCAAATATGGGTTGTGTGGCAGACGCTCCATCACCTCCAGGTCCTGCTCTCGCCTTCGCTCCTGCACTGGTGCTTGCAGTTACTGCCTCACAATTGGTGGAGTTGTGCATTGCCCTGCCAACTGCTGAAGGGGGCCTGTCCAGAATATGATTGGCTCTCAGATCGCAGTCAATCAGCCAACGAGAAGGTAGCAACTGGGGCTTGGTGACTTGGGGCAGAGTCAAAGGGGAAGTGAATCCAAGTGGGGGCAGAAACATAGATCAGCCCACACAATATTTCCATTGTGGGGGTGCTATTTCCCCTGCCATCCTGGTTCCGCTATAGAGTAAGATGGAGGCAGTTGTGCCTCTTTGTTTTAGGCAGCAGCCTGCTTTGTCTTTCTCTGTTTTGGGGTTCTTGTGAGCTATCAATTTGAATTCTAAAAAATAAAGTAGTGTTACAATGCAACCGTCCAGCAAGAGCATTTGATGGTTTCTCTGTGTACATGCTGTGAATATATCACGGCATTCTCATATGCATATTTTGTTTACACTCATATTTAGCGGGTGCAATGTAAGGCAAACATTTTAAAAATTGGGTCCCCTTAACTTAGATAGTCAAAACTGACAGTTTAGGCCAAATGCATTTTTTTTAAATAAAATGTGTCCTTTAAGGAACAAACTTAATATTTTCATGCAGAGGTCCTTATGTTAACACAGCCTGGAAGACACACGGAAGTATTATATTGCTGTAGCACCTCAGACCCCAGGCATAGACCAAGACCCTATTGTGTTTCTCCCTCAATTGATGTTTTATAATTTTCTCCATGTAGTATATGTGAGTCTTTAACTAATAAATGCTGCATGACTGGTTAACAATGAAACTATTCCAGTACTCTAGTATAAGGAAGAGGAAGGCACGATTGCTCTGCAAGTACTTACTTGGCAGACATAGCTCTCAATATAAGGCTGGTACAAGGAGTAATTACCTGCCTGAAAGAATTTCTGAAATCAGCTTTTCAGCAAACCAATCTTATCCTATTACTTCCTCCACTGCCCCGTGGACATACGTTATATGTCAGTGCATTCTGTTCAAACAAGTGAGATCACGCTAACGCAGTGTCCTCACTCAAAGGGTTAAGAGCTCAGTCCTGCAAATCCATGGAGTTCTTGAATGCCCGTAACTGCCATTGAATTCAGTGTGGGAGGTGCACAATACCTTGCAGGATTGAGTCCTATTGAGTCCTAAAGACCCCCTTGACTTCAGTGGCTCTGGCTCAAGCTCTAAATGGATGTAAGCACACACTGCAGCATAACCCAGGACATTTCTTGTTACAGATGAGACTAACCATTTAATTGCTGTTTAATTTACCAGGTAAAAGGGCTAGATATATCTCCGTTGTTTCCCCAGGCACCTGGGACAGCTCTAGAAAGATATAAACATTCTTTTAAAACAGATGGATTTTAAGTTTAAAAAAAGCAAATCCAGGAAGATGCCAGACAAAAATAAAATCAATAACAAGAAACGATCATAAAATATGGCAGAGAAATATAACAGGTGGAAAGTAAAATCCTCAATAAATATTTCAACAACAAACATAACCAAATAAAATTTAAACAGAAAAGCATAAACAAGAATACTATAATGAATGGCTAACTGGGACAATAAGTAAATTTATAGTATAAAAACAACAACAAAATGTAGCATTTGTATACTGTTCTTCTTCCAAGGATATATAAGTGCCTTATAAAGATGTGTAAGTTTTATGATGCCTGTTTTAAACTGATTTAGCCAAGGTCTCGTAGCAGATCAGTGGCAGAGCTGGGATTAGAATTCAAAGCCAAGCTCTTCAAAACTGACTAAAGATATTTTTGGGTATCCAATTTAAGATACCTTTATGGAACCTGATTAGTATGTGATTGGCCATGTAAGCCATATGGTATTTTTTCTGCTCCCTGATTGGATGTAACAAACTTTTCTTTCCCTCCTTCTGTTTCTAGAAAGATTTCTAAGTGGCCGGATAAAAACATTGAGCACAAACTTTCTATAAACAAGCTGGCAAAAAAAAAATCACTTTTATGAATGTTTGCAGGAAACAAATGAAAAGGGTCATGAATGCCACTGGAGCAAATTAATGGATTTTATTTGACTGTGATGGGACCGCCAATACTGGACGTAAGTGTCTAACTCTCGGCACACTAGTCTGAAGAACTGTATCCATGGAATGCTCTGTGAAATCAATAGACTTCAATTAGCTTTGTATCAGTTGTGGAGTGATTTGCCCAAAATTATATTTTAAGTCTGTGGCAGAGGTAGGAATAGAACCCAAGTCTCCTAACCCCATGTCCTTAGCCCCAAGTCTAACTCTCCTCTCAAATTTGATTAGCGACTAAATAGTGTCCTTTTTTCTAGGGATAGAAAATCTCTGATGTTTGCTATCTAAACTGCTGTAACCTTAATCATTGTAAAATCCTGTGCATAGTATTCCAGATTCATCAGAGAATCTAAAAATGTTTTATAACCCTCCACCGGAATTTTCTGGGTTCTGTCAGCAACTTGAAATTCATTTCCATATTTATTTAGTTTTGGGGATCTTATATTTTTCATCAGTTTATTTTAAAAAAATTCACATTCTTAAACCACAAGAGATACAGATGAGATTTTTTTTTTAAAGAAACCCATAATTGTCTGGAAATTAGAGTTTTAGTTTGCATTTTATGACAATAGTACAAAGGTTGGGATAATGCAATCCTCTGAATTTCAGCTATGAGCAATCATTCAGAAAAGAACATTCTTTATGTCCATCAAATGCTCAGTTAAGAATAGATACATTCTGTCCTGGAACAGGTACATTACTTTGCCTTTCAATGAACCTAGTGCATTTTTTTTTACTTCTTAAAAAATAAAATATGATGGCAAGAATACATTCTAACTATAAAATAGGCTGAAGTTCAGAAATTTCTGATTAACATTAATTTCATCATTCAGAATCAGGCCAGGAATTTGGCAAAATAATTTTGTAATGACCAAAATGGAGAGATCCTAATTTGTATGTTACATTTAAAGTTCTCATGTCACTTTTTTCTTCTTCAGGAGCTGGCGTATTAACTCTGCTATCTTGGCTCCAGTTTTTGTCAATCTAGAATACCTCCTATAGTTTCAGTTAGGGAAGTTATTCTTCATTATACCTCCTAAACAGGAAAAACTAGCCATGCTTGAATAATGTTGGTTGCACAGAAGAGCTATCATATTCCATCCCAGAAGTGATGGAATTGCAGTGGCAGATGACTGATCCCTATATAGATACAATGGGAAAGGCAGTTCCAATCTCACTGTATATTTCAGATAATTCTGCTATAACTATCAATGGTTCCTCAATGCACTGTAGTAATTTTGCAGCCATTCTAAATCTAAATTGTTATTTTAATATTCTTTCTTCAAAATGAGAGAGACAGAGACATGCTAACTGTCCCAGTGACTTGTGCTTAAACTTGTCAGATGAATGTTTAGTGCATGATGAGCCTGGGTAGTTGTGTGTGAACTGCTCTCAGTCACAACCAGCAACTCTTTGCTGATATATCGTGCCACTGTAGGGCTTTGGTTTAAATTCAGCAGTAGCATGGAAGGCCCACACAACCCTGAGTGGCCACAAAGGAAGCTCTCTGAAGCCTCTCTGCTCCTGAACTGGCCCTGTTGAAGCACTCTGTAAAGATCATGAGACCCAAGTGTATGTAGATCCAGCAACCTCAACACATTGCACAAAGAAGTTTGAGTAGCAGCTATGAGGAAAGATGGGATGAGATGCTGCGGCCCTGAGCCACAGCTCGAGGCTGGGGATGGGAACAGATGTCATCTCCCTGAGCTGCCTACACTTTTTCAGTTTTAGGCAAGAAGTGGGTTTTATCCTATATGCGGAGGACAGAAATAAAGGCTGGGAAAAGTGATTCTCTGAATTCACATGCTTCTGTTTGGTTCTTTATTGTGTGTGCATTCCTGGGCATGAGTACATTTTGGCAGAGGGCTGGAGGAGAATGGATGTACAGGCAGAAGAGAAATAGATTACAGTACAACCGAAAATGCACAGCATGTACCATTTTAAATTGATCACTTATTCAGAACAATCTATCGGAATTTGGGAACATACATCTTAAATCCTGAAAACTCATAAATCCTATTCTGACAGTTCAGTGGCAAAGGATTCCCCTAAAAGAGCTTCAACGCCCAGCTTTGTCCCACTAATGGTATCTACCCCAAGAAAATCCAGCACTAATCACTATATACTTTGTTATGTTTCAGGGAGTTATGGTCGGTGACAGTTTCAGTAACTTCTTGTGCCTACATACAAGAAAACCCACCATCAACCCCTATGAAGTAGCCTGGAACACTGATTCAAATGCCCATTTCTCTATGTAAAATAAATAAACCAATCAGTCAGTAGTGAATCCCCATATAAACTTCTCATAGGATGGATGGGATACCAAAGTTGCTTATTTTTTGAACATCGATGTTTGTGATGTATTTGTGATCCTGCAGACTATTGCATTGTGGAAATGCATCTTTATGTATAAGGAGAGAAAAAGATTGGCAGGCTCTTTGCTGGTGTGAAAATCTTTTCTTTGATCTCTCTCCCCATAAAGGGTGACAAAAAAAAAACAACACTAATTTCCCTTTTGTACTTTCTGGTTGAAGAAACATTACCAGTTGTCAGTGGATTTTTAAGTATTCATGAATACCAGTGCTCTACAACAGGGATAATACAAGGGCCCTCGATTATTTATAACCTGAGATGTCAAACTGAAAGCTCTGAGCCAGCCAAGTGTTCAGATTACATTCCAGCTCTTTATTCTATTTTGCTTTTTGCTTATTTGTTTCTCTGAAGAGATTGCCTTCTGTTCATGAAACAAATTCATTGCAGAAAAAGCTTTTGTAAATCAAAGAGCAGTCTTGTTTCCTCTGTCTTTCTTACAGTGTCTTTTTTATGACCGATGCTGAGGCTGCCTTTGTTTTTGTGGTTTTTTTGGGGGGTGGGGGGGCATTTGACGTTTTTCTTTAGTGGTTCCAAATGGAGATTATGGGATTTTGTACACTAAATACTGGGTACACAGTTTTAAACAACATCAACATAATTAATAAAGGAATATGGGCCCAATCTCCACCAATTTGGATCTCACCTAAACTACTAGTGACCAAAAGTATTTATGAATATCTGATGAGTGGTTTGTTGGTCTGTGCGAAACGACTTTCATGGTTTCAGTTTAGTTGCCTATCTCCACAATGATATCACAACAGATATCCGCATTGGAAATCTCTGCACAGAGGCCACATTTATGTGTGCCAACAGCAATTAATGTATTTTCACAATTCCCCCTGTAAAATATTATCTCTCAACCCCAATCTCTTACATCTTCAAGTATGCATTTTATAGTATGTCTACACAGCAATTAGGAAGTGTGATTCCCAGCATGAGTAGATATACATGAGCTAGTTATGGTTGCTAAACACAGCAGTGTGGCCACAGCAGCATGGGTAGTGGCTTGGGCTAGTCATCCAAGTATCTACTCAAGAGGTCAGATGGGATTGTATTTGGGTGGCTACCCCAAGCTGCTGCCTGTGGCCAAATTGCTATTTACGGCACTAGCTTCAGTAGATGTGATGGCTGGTCATGTGGGAAGAGGAGCTGCAGCTGTGTGCAACACTGCCAATTCAGTATTGTTGTAAGAAGAGAGGGAACCTGGGGAGGTGAACAAGATAAAGAGCAGTAGATTCAGTTCAGGAAAACCTCAAGCAGGGCTAGTGTATCTACCCACGCTGGGAATTACATCTCCCAGTTGCTACATACCTTTAGACTTCTGCCCCCTTTAAAACTGAACTTCTTATTTTTCCTCCTAGTCTCTGTCTACCACATCCCATCTCACCCTTTCTTTTCTTATTATTCCCACTGCTAAAACCCTTCTGTGCATCTTGG
Source organism: Terrapene triunguis (assembly GCF_002925995.2). Classification (NCBI taxonomy): domain Eukaryota; kingdom Metazoa; phylum Chordata; order Testudines; family Emydidae; genus Terrapene; species Terrapene triunguis. The sequence goes on from NW_020664447.1 coordinate 23,918,034, forward strand.
TTAGCTTCCATCCTGATTATTGTAAACCTCTCTCTTTGCTGCTCCATCCACTACCCAACTCTTCATTGGTTTCTTGTTTCTTACAACAGCTTCATAGTCCTCATCTTCACTTCCCAACCCCTGCAGAATCTTGTCCCCATCATCAGCTCTCATTTTCACCATTGTCCCTCTCAGGCTGTAGACTCTTCTTCAGTCCTCTCCCTACTGCTTCCTTCAGCTCTTTCTACCTTTACACACATTTTCCCTCCTCTGCTTGGAATGCCACCCCTTTTGTTTGCCAAGAGCCCTCTTTTTCCTCAACACAACCTTGTCTTCCATGGTGGGAGTACAGAAGCCCTTTGAAGCTTCCAAGCCATTCCAAAGAACCATTCCAATGGTTCACCAGGACTAATGGAAAGGAAGGATATTCCAGTAGATAACACTCTACCTCAAGATTTGGGAGATCAGGGTTAAATGTCCTGCTCTGCTGCAGACATCTTCTGAGAACTTAAACAAGATATTTAGCCTGTCTGTGCCTCAGTTTCCCATTTATAAACTGGAGATAATAATAATTCTGTACCTAATAGTGTGTTGTGTGGATAAATATATTAAAGACTGTAGTGCTTTGATATCTACTGATGAAAAAAAAAGCTATATAGGAGCTAGATATTATTAAGTGATTAAAAAAATATGTCCTGCATCCATTGCCATTTCATTCTCAAAGTTAGAAAGAAGTCCTCAGAAGCAGTAATGTTCATATGCATGCCAAACACTCAAAAATCATGAGTCAGGGTCCAAGAAATCACAAGATTAGCAATAAAATTAATTAAGTATTTGTTCTTTGTCTTCTTTTTGAGCCTTTAAGGTAGTGGTTCTCAAGCGGGGGGTCTGCGGCCCCCTGGGGGTTCACAAGCCAGGAGCGGCGTGGGGCTAAAGGCGGAAGCCCCCGCATCCTAGCTGGGAGCGGGGCAGGGCTGATGCCAGCACACCCTCAAGCCCCTGAAGCTGGGAGTGGGGTGGGACTGAAGCTGGCAAACCTCCCCACCCAAGTCAGGAGCAGCAGAAAGGGTGAAGCCAGGAGCCCCATTGCCCCCCCAAAGCTGGGAGCAACACTGGGAGCCCCCCCCCCACACCCTTGCACTACAGCCCCTAGCTACCCCCTGCCTGCACCCTGAGCTACTCCCCTTCCTGCACACAGCCCCTACCTACCCCCTCCCTGAAGCCTGAGCTACTCCCCTGCCTGCACACAGTCCCTAACTACCCCCTGCCTGCACCCTGAGCGGTTTTCAAACTCTTTGAACTGAGTCCCCCCTTTGAGTTATATGTTTTGGTTGCATCCCCCCACAGCCCAGACAGGCTGGGTGGTCTCCTGAGTGAGTCAGGGGGTGGAGGTGGCACACCAGATTTCAATAGATTCACAATAAATTCATGAAATTTGGCACCATTGGTGTTCTTAAAGGTCACAAGCACTGCATTTCCCTCTGAGCTTTTCTGCCCAAAGGAATTTCCATAGTGTTGAGAAGGTGTTGTGTTCAGTTCTGTGCAGTGATTTCCCTACACACAGCCCTGAATTTCCCCAACACCTCTCCCCCCCAGTTTTGTGAACTAGTTACATGCCCATTTAGTGACTGTTTGGAAATTTGAATTGAAATTGAAACATTGATACACATTTTAAAAGCATATACAGTGTATGATAAAATATGTGTATCTGAAAAACTATAATAGATTTGAAAAGTATGAACATAGACTAGCTTCCTTATACAGCTGTTGTTTTTTATGACAATGTCAGTGCATTCATTTTGGTGATGTTGGCCAACCTAATAATTTCAAATGATGATTTGTAAGCAAAGTCTAAATGAGCTCTCCCTGACAGCTAGTGATGAGCTAGGGCTGGGGGGAAAGGCTTCAGGACCAGATTGTATTTACATTCACATCTAATCTACCTAGGTATCCAGCAAACAGAGTTGTGTTGCCCAAGTGATAGATTTTGGCTGGGGTTGGGTTACAAATCACTTGAGGGGGGGAGGGGATGAAATGTTGTTGGTCTTATTGTATGAGTAAAGGGCAGTAGAACTGTACTTAGCCTGTGCTGATTGAGGGCATCAAGAGAGAGGGTGGGGACCTGTCCCTCTCAGCTGTGTAAGACAGAGCTGATTAGGCTCCATAGATAGTCTTTCGTTCTGTTAAGTGACCACTGCAGCTGAAATCACTGATAATCAGGTCTAAGTGCTTAGTCCTGCTGTGGGGACAGTGTTCCTGTAGAAGAGACAGCCCAGACTGCACTAGCAGGGAGGTTCCCCCCCTGAGAGCTCAGCTGAAATCACTGAGAGCTGGGTGGAACCTCAAGAGACCAACTCGCAGAGGTCACAGTGGCAGGTGGCAGCAGAAGGTGACTGCGCAGGGCCATTGGCAACAGAGTGATGGAGTGAACGGTGGCACAACAAACAGCAGTGGCCAGAACGAACAGTGAGCAGCTGGAGGAACGAGCAAGGTGCCTTCTTGCCCCCGACCTGGGAGGTGTACTCACGTGAAAGCACCTCTGAACTCTGAGTCTCCACTGACCAAGGACACCACCAGTGAGTGGGGTGCGGTGAAGGGAAAAGTGAGGGGCACGTTAAATAAACATTTGTTCGTTGGACTATATTTTAGTGACTTTGCTCCAGAATGCTAGATTTGTGACTGGGAATGGAAACTTATATAAATATGTTTCCTAGTAGGCCAAGATTTTTAAAATGCATTATTTGCCAAGGTTGTTATCTCACATCATTGCTATCTTGAGAGGCCATTATGTTGGGGAGTTTCTGTACTAAACATTTTCATTATTATAATTATTTTTTACATAAGAGTGGTCATACTGGGTCAGACCAATGGTCCATATAGCCCAGTATCCTGTCTTCTGATAGTGGTCAAGGCCAGGTGCTTCAGAGGGAATGAACAGAACAGGTAATCATCAAGTGATCCATCCCCTGTCTCCCATTCCCAGCTTCTGGCAAACAGGCTAGGGACACTCAGAGCATGGTGTTGCATCCCTCCCCATCTTGGCAAATAGCCACTGATGGACCTATTCTCCAGGAATTTATCTAGTTCTTTTTTTAATCCTGTTATAGTTTTGGTGTTCACAGCATCCCCTGGCAAAGAGTTCCATGGGTTGACTTTATGTTATGTGAAGAAGTACTTCCTTTTGTTTTTTTAAAACCTGCTGCCTATTAATTTCATTGAGTGACTGCTAGTTCTTGTGTTATGTGAAGGATTAAATAACATTTCTTTATTCACTTTCTTCACACCAGTCAAGATTTTATAGACCTCTATCATATCCCTCCTTAGTCGTCTCTTTTCTAAGCTGAAAATCCCAGTCATTTTAATCTCTCCTCCTGTTTCATACCCCTAATAATTTTAGTTGCCCATCACTGTACCTTTTCCAATTCCAATATATCATTTTTGGGATGGGGTGACCAGATCTGCACACAGTATTCAAGGTGTGCACGTACCATGGATTTATATAGAGGCAATTTGATATTTTCTGTCTTATTAGCTATCCCTTTCTTAATGATTCCCAACATCCTGTTTGCATTCTGCCACTGCACATTGAGTGTATGTTTTCAGAGAACTATCCACAATGCCGCCAAGATCTCTTTCTTGAGTGTCAACAGATAATTCAGACTCCATCATTTTGTATGTATAGTTGAGATTGTTTTCCAATATGCATTACTTTGCATTTATCAACATTGAATTTCATCTACCATTTTTTTGCCCAGTCACCCAATTTTGTGAGATCCCTTTGTAACTCTTCGCAGTCTGCCTGGGACTTAACTATCTTGAATAGTTTTGTATCATCTGCAAATTTTGCCACCTCACTGTTTACCCATTTTTCCAGATCATTTATGAATATGTTGAACAGTAATGGTCCCAGTACCGACACCTTAGGGATACCACTATTTATCTCTCTCCATTCTGAAAACTGATAATTTATTCCTAACCTTTGTTTCCCATCTTTTAACCAGTGACTGATCCATGAGAGGGTGACCAGACGTCCCGACTGATCTTCTGGTTGTTTTTTTTTGCTCCGCCGGCGGGACTGACTCAGCTTTTTTTTGGCTCCGCCGACGGGCACCCCTCCCCCCCATGTGTCCCGATATTGTCTTTCCCTCATCTGGTCACCCTACTCTTATCCCATGAGGGCTTACTTTTCAAAAGTAAATTTAAATTAAATACATTTTTTTTTAATTTATATGTTTTTAGAAATCTAGACCTGTTATGTGTTTTGGTGTAACTTGCATTAGCCTTATGTTAAATTTGCATTATCCTAACAAAACATTATTCATATCTCTTTTATAAGTTGCAGGTCAAAGTGAAAATGAAAAGACAAAAAACAATACAACAATTTTTCCACTCAAAGGCCTCAAAAACTAACCAAGGTGAAGAACACATCAAGAACCAAGAATATATCAACATGTCATCTCAAGGTTCAAGTGGTATATCTACATCCAACCAGCCCGAAGCACAAATACAGCTACCTACTGAAGAAACAGTGTCCCCAAAACCTAAAGGCAGTTCCCGATGTTTGTCGGTCAAAGTGTTCTCATTTATTGAAGTTACAAAAGATGGCTACTGGTGCACCTCTTACAAAAAAAGCTTACAAAGAAGGAAAGCTTCCCAATGCTATAATTGGTAAAAGTGGAGGAGCTTGGTTTGTCAAACCGATCAGCAAAGCCAATGCTGACAAACTACGTGAAAAGGCTGCAAAACACCAGGCCTCTGGAGTGCATCAACATGCAGAAAGCCTTATAAGTCCACTTTCAAAGCCAATTTTAGAAGTTCTTAATGAGGCTGTTAACAATGCTGGAGACACAACACAGTTCATGCGAACAAACATGGCTGTGGCATCCTACTTTCTATTTAAGCAAGAGATACCACACACTACAAACTGGAGGCCAATGTTAAGTGCATTGTCACTTGTTCATCCTGAAGTTGAACACTGGTTCCGAACAAGACCAGCAAATGCTCACTATCTTTCTGCAAGAAACTCAACTGACTGGCTAGAAGCATGCGATGCAACAGTGAAAGACTCAACAGTTGAAAAAGTGAAGAACTCTCTCACCATATTCAAAAAATTTGTATACATGGCTGATGAATGCACCAATGCAAATGGGCATCAAGTATTAAGTCATTGTATATGTTATCTTGATGTCAGGGGTAGGCCAGTAGATGCATTTCTAGATGTTCAAGTTATAGAAGACACATCGGCTGCATCTGTGACAACCCACATCTTAGAAGAGTTAAATGCTTGTCAATTGGACCCCAAAGAGATGGCTGATTGTGCATTTGATGGAGCTGCAAACTTCTCTGGAAGACAATGTGGAGTACAAGCTTTGCTCAGAGAGAAGTGTAACCCTAATCTCTCCTATACACACTGCAGAGGCCATCTACTCCAACTAGCACTAGTACGAGCTGCAGAATCTTCAAAAGACATTTAAAAAGCTATAAATTTAATGTCTTCATTATATTCTTTTTTCAGCAAGAGTCCAAAAAGACTGAATATCTTGGAAAATATAGAAGATACACTGGGACTGAAGGTCAAATTAATCCAACCTGGGAAAACCCGCTGGCTTTCTCATGAGTGATCCTTGGCTGTTGTCTTAAAATTACTCCAGCCGTTATTACTGGCTTTCGAAAGTATCTACCAAGATGGGATGGATCTAAGTAGTGAGGCTGGTGGATTACTTTTGCTACTACAAAAAGCAACAGAGGGTCCTGTGGCACCTTTAAGACTAACAGAAGTATTGGAGCATAAGCTTTCGTGGGTAAGAACCTCACTTCTTCAGATGCAAG
>NW_020664447.1:23924241-23941023 GCF_002925995.2 Terrapene triunguis
GAAAGCTTATGCTCCCAATACTTGTGTTAGTCTTAAAGGTGCCACAGGACCCTCTGTTGCTTTTTACAGATTCAGACTAACACGGCTACCCCTCTGATACTTTTGCTACTAACTTCAGAGAAGACTATTGCCATTCTCTCTCTCATAAGTCTACTGTTGAAACCACTTGGGTCATTAAACAATGCCATCCAGGCATCTGCTACAACAGTAGTAGATCTTTATCCAGCAATAGAAGCTACATTTGGATCGATCAGAGAGATATCCATTGAAAAAGTACTGGAAGAAGCAAATACTTCAGTCCAGAAGTTGACTAATGAAGGCATTGATATTGAATCCTTAAGTGAAGAAAACAAGAAGTGTTTGTTAAGACAACTGAAAGTACACAGGCTTGATTCTTAAAAATCTACAACAGCGACGTCTAGATTCTACTCAACCTCTCCGTAGCTTTTACAGATGCCTGTCCTATAAAACACCAACAGTTGAGTGGAGTGAAGCACTACCAGCAATGGGGCTGCCATGTGATCAGGACAGAACAGAGAATTTGAACACAGAGTGGAATATCATACGACGAATGAATGAAGATTTGACTTCAACTTCTTTTTTATCATCGCTAGTGGCTTGACCCGATCTTTGTCTTCTGTTTCCTGGAATGAAAGAAGTAGGAATTCATCTCTTGCTACTCCCAGTCACAACAGCTACAGTTGAGCATTCTTTTTCATCATTGAATAGAATTTTGTGTTCTGAAAGAAGTCGTCTTCTGCCTGATCATGTGAATGAATTAATGAGCATATCAATTGAAGGAATGGAAGTACCGGACACACAAGAAGCCACCAAAGATGAACGCATTGGATTCAAGAAGTTCATTAACAGAGCTGTGCAAAATTATAACAAGAAACCAAGAAGGATGTAGATGTAGTGCTTCATAGAAGGCTTGAGTAGCTAACTTTAATTTGTGTCAGAGTAGCAGCCGTGTTAGTCTGTATCCGCAAAAAGAACAGGAGTACTTGTGGCACCTTAGAGACTAACAAATTTATTAGAGCATAAGCTTTCGTGGGCTACAACCCACTTCTATGCATCCGAAGAAGTGGGTTGTAGCCCACGAAAGCTTATGCTCTAATAAATTTGTTAGTCTCTAAGGTGCCACAAGTACTCCTGTTCTTTTTAATTTGGGTGATGATTTTAAAACATGAGTTAAATCTAATAAAATGGTCATGAAACATTTTTCAGTTTTTACTATGGTGCCATACAGCCCACCTTCACCCTCACAGTCTCACCCCTCATCAGAACTGACGCCTCCCCCACCCCCGCGCCCCCTGTAAATTCTGTGTAGTAGCTGCTTCTTCTAAATATTTTGAACTCTCTTCAGGTTGCTTTACTGAGCGTTCACACTGCTCATTCAGGTGCAAAACTGTATTTAATCAGTGTGGGGGTAAATCTCATCACCTGTTGTATGCATATGCAAAGCCCAAGAACATGTAAATCTGAGTGAGTGGAACCTCAATGATTTGCTATGTGTGTGCTTGTGTATATCCTCAGCAGCAGCATGAAAGGGAGAGTGGGACAAAGCAGGGGTTAGACAGAGATTTGAACCATAGGTCCACAACAAAACAATCCACAGGCAAAAGTTATCTGCATAGGGAAAACTGCAGCAGAAGCAGCTCCTATAGCCAAAAGCTATAGTAACACAGCTCTTCGCTGGTTCCAGCAGTTGACTTTGACTCTCATATCCCAAAATACTGGGGGCTCCTTAAATAAAAGCACTGAGTCTCGATAGTGAGTTATGGGACTCCGAGCTTTATTGACCACATCTTCACCATGCGAGTGTCTACTCAGCATGCACTAAACTCCTGCAGTCCTATCCCAGCATGCGCTGGGCTCAGTGTAACAGCTGGAATGCATTTCCAAGCATTCTCTTTTTGGTAAGGACTCTAGAAGGGATGCTCGCCAAAATATTTTATTAACCAGTGGTTTCACATAGTCCTGGAGCCTCTGGACATACCCTTGGTATTGCCCCACCCTGCTCCCTCTGTCTTGATGCACGCTGTGTTAACATCAGCAGAGTCATTTTCCTGGCTGGTTCTCCCTTTTTTCTATACATAAAATGCCCACTACTGTGATTGATATCTGAACACCTCTACAGCCTGGGGGCTGGCGGGCAGGTAGGATGCCATTCCACTACCCATTCACCAGCTGAGATACCAAGTAAAAGCCTATTTATATGAGCTTTACACAGGTGATAAGGATTTAGCCATGTGAGTTTTGATTTTAGAGGTTTCATAATATCTTATTGCAGATTTGTTTGGACGAAACATGCTATACCCCCAGATCATTGGCTAAACTAGGAAAAAAGAAAGAACATATCAAAACAGATACTTCCTTGGTTTTGCCTGAGTGCTGCTAAATTTCTCAGTAGTATTAACTGATCTTAATAAGAGGTGTGACAGAGAGAAGTATCAGAGAGAAAGATACACTAGTGTGTTTACCACAGCCCAATTTATCCCCTCTAGAACACTGCTGTACAACTAAGAAAGAATTATGATTGAGGGAACATATATTTAGGTTTATTAAACTGCAAATATTCCATACCGGCACCTTGCATTTGTCATAGGTGCTAGGCTTTACTTTTTGTATTGAGCTACAGTTGTAGAGCATTATATCTTATTGCAAGGGTTCCATTCTTTTTTATGTACTGAATGAACCACCAGAGTAAGAAACTCATACAGTGGAATTAACAGCACTGTTTTTTCTATAGGCCATGGCAAACATCACTAAAGATCTTTAAAGTGTTCATCCCAGTTATGGTAACTAAGCTGATTAATCGGACTTCGTCTGAAAGAGACGTTTAATCACTGAGGAGGAAAAGAGAGTTTTATTTACCCTGTAATTTCATGATGCTTACAATTTCAACCTCTAATTGTTATAAACATGTTATTAAATATATACATACAGAAAAAGAGATTATATGATATTAATGCCTTGTAATTTTAATGTCTTGCCATTATTTACTGTAGTTAAAATATGAAAAATTACTCAGTTTGAAAATATAAAAAATAATTATTAACACAGGCCATTTCTACCCTGTTCCCCATCCCGCTACACAAAATGATATTTTAAAGGAATCCAAACAAGATTTGGAGGATGCTATGCAGGGCCAATTTATGACCCATTGCAAGTGGTTTCAACTCCACTGTTCCTGCAAAAGGGATGCTAGGTCTCAGGGCAGATAAAAATGTATCACTGAAAGGGAACATCATTTCAATAGGAAATCAAATTGAATCTGAAATGTCAAAGTGGAAAATAGCAATGGGAGATCCTTTAGAACATTGGTTTCCAAACTATGGGGCATTATGTGAGACATAATGAGGTTGTCTGTTGGGGAGGTGTGGGAGACATGAGGACCTAACTGGTTAAGAACTGGTTTCTTCAAAATATTGTTGAAAACATAAAAATTCCTCTTCAGAAATATTCTACTGAAGCTATCACACATGGGTTTTGTCCCTCAGATCCTGAGACTACTTGTTCATAGTACCAAAGCTTGATTGACCAATGTGCTCACATGACATTAGTGTCCTCTAGCTTCCACATGAGATATATGACTGATTTCAGCATGACATTTCACTCAGATGTCCTTTCTATACTAATTACTTTGATGTTCAATAATTGTGAATGAATGGAGCATTTTGTGAAGTGTAAAGTTGAGGATGTTGATCCAGAGGAAGGAACAAGTAGAGCTGGGGAAAAGAAAAATAGGAAATACATGGACTTAGAATTCACACTTACTGATTCGGATGAAAATCCTCAACCACAATGTGTTGTTTGTGCTGAAGTTTTTGCTCAAGATACCATGAAATCAAAAAACCTAAAACACCACTTGGAGACCAAACGTCCTGCCCTTAGAGATAAACCACAAGATATTTTTGAAGGAAAACTCTTTCAACTGAAAGGATAGATTAAGGCAACTGAAGAATGCAGTGCTACTCCTTCTAAAGCACTTGAAGCATCCTATGCTGTCTCATACCAAATAGCGAGAAGTGGAAAATCTTATGCAACTGGTGACAGTTTTGCACTGCCAGCAGGGATTGAAATGGCATTGGCAGTATGTGGAAGGAAAGTTGCTGATCAGCTAAGCCTCATCCCACTATTTCACAACATGGTTAGCTGCAAAATTGCTGATGTGGCAGGAGGTGTCGATGAGCAGCTGGTTGAAGCAGTCAGGTAAAGCCCTTTTTTCTCACTACAAATCGACAAGAATACTGACTGCACCCATGCAGGAGAAATTATTTTTTATTCTTTTTCTGTTCTGTCCCAATGATAAAAACTGAGTGGAATAGTTGTGTTGAGATTTGTGCGTATGGGACAAAAGCAGCCAGGGGCTTGCTGTTTGGGTGAGAGTCATTGTATACACAGGGAGGCGCTAGGTGCAAAAGTGATGCTAAAAGAGCTGTCCGATGTACTGATTGCTACTGTTGAAGTTGCAAACTTCATAAAAGCTTGACCACTGAACTCATGCCTCTTCTCCATGCTATGTGAAGAGATGAAATCATTGAGCCTGCAACTTCTGCTTCATACAGAAGTCCGATGGGTGTCATATGGTAAACTCAGGGAGGAGTGCTGTACGTTTTTGATTGACTCTGAATCATCACTTCACCATCACTTCCTTGACCCATATTTCCAGGCTTTACTAGCTATCTTGTTGACATATTTGACAAACTCAATGAACTTAAACTTTCTTTGCAAGGTAAGAACTGTAACATTTTAATTATTCATGAAACCTTTGCTCTAGAGTAGCTATGAACTGCAAGACAATATAACTATATTCTTGACATTGTTTTCTATCCTTATGGACTACGAAATATTGGTTCTAGTTAAAGATGTAATTCTGGAGTATTTGTCTCAGCTTTGCACAGAATTCAGTGACTATTTTCCCAAAATAGATGCAAATTAATTGCAGGATTTCACCTGAGTTCAAAATCCATTTTCAGAGGACTTCATAGCAAAGGCTAAGATTTTTGTGAGACTAAAAGATAATTTGATCAATGTTGCTACTCATCGGTTTTGAGAGATACTTTTAAAGCCAAGTCTCTTGATCAATTCTGGTTCTCAGTTCCAAAAGTTTTCCCTGTCCCAAATAGCTATCAAAATACTTATTCATTCTGTGTTAATGTTTCTGGGTGTAAGTAAGCAAAAAAATACTGACTACATCATAAAAAGTAGATAAGCCACTTGAATGTAGAGACGGATTTGTGGTTGAAACTGTGGGTATGTCTACACTGGCAGAGTTACATCGCTGACAGTTACATCACCACTCAGAGAGCACTGAAGGGAAACCGCTGTGGTGTGTTCACATTGTCAGCTGCCTGCGCAATAGCGTGTTCACACTTGCAGCACTTGCAGCGGTATTCAGAGCGGTACACTCTGGGCATCTATCTCACAGAGCATCTCTTCCTCTTCTGCAGATAACAGTTGTGGGAAGGCAGAGGAGGTTGCAGGGCATCCTGGGTCCTGTCCCAATGCCCCCTGATGCATTGCTTTGCATCCCAGCAATCCCTGTGCTTCCATCCGCATTTGGCGCCATCTTTCAACTGTTTGTGTACTGCTCTCTCTGCCTTTTCAGTCTGTAGGAATGGATCCCACACTGTTGACCAATATGCTGCTCACTCTCACTAACACGTCATGAGTAGCAGTGGAGTTATTCCTTAAACTACAAAGGCAAGGGGAGTTCAACATTGATCTCGCCACATGTAGTAGCTACGACACGAGATTGCTTATGGCATTCACGGAGGTGCTGACCACAGTGAAACGCTGTTTTGGGGCTTGGAAAACAGGCATTGAGGGGTGGGATCACATCATCATGCACGTCTGGGATGATGAGCAATGGCTGCAGAACTTTTGGATGAGGAAATCCACATTCATGGGAGTGTGTGATGAGCTTGCCCCAGCCCTGCGGCAGAAGGACATGAGATGAGAGCTGCCCTGTCGCTGGAGAAGGGTGTGGCGATTGCACTGTGGAAACTGGCTACTCCAGACTGCTACTGACCGGTTGCTAACCAGTTTGGAGTGGGAAAGTCAACCGTTGGACTCATGTTGATGGAAGTGTGCTGGGCCATTAATCGCATCCTGCTCCGAAAGACCATGACTCTGGGCAATGTGCGTGACATTGTGGATGGCTTTGCACAAATGGGCTTCCCTAACTGCGGAGGGGTGATACATGGCACGCATATTCCAATTCTGGCACCAGATCACCTAGCCACCGAGTACATCAGAATTGAAAGGGGTATTTCTTTATGGTTCTCCAGGTGCATGCCAAAGGACCTGTGGCAGCGGATTGCCCAGTATCTCCATGAGAGTTTCGTGGAGATCTCTGAGGCAGATTCCCATGAAGTGAGGGAGTCAATCAACACCCTGTTCCGCCGCTCAGACTAGGCATGTGGTGGTACATGCATCATATAGATACAAGCCTGCTTTCTGCAATCCTCCTGCCCCCAACAACTCGCTTCAGCAATTCCAAAAATCAAAGCCACTTACGAAGGGCCTCCTCTCCTGTTTGCGCTTCACCAAGCTCCAACAGCTATGACCGGTTAGCCTCCTCCAGGGTAGAGTAGAGTTCCTGGCTGCATGCATCTCTGACCTCCAAGTTGTCCTCTGCCTCTGGGTCCCCCTCCCTCTCCACATCCTCATCCAAGATTTCCTCCTCCTGGCTTAGTCCATTGGCGACTGGCATGCGAACCATCGAAGTATCCACAGTGGCCTTTGCAGTGGATGTGGGGTCGCCAACGAGTATCGCATCCAGCTCTTTGTAGAACCAGCAGCTCATGGGCGCAGCACCGGAGCAGTGGTTTGCCTCCCATGCCTTGTGATAGGCTTTCTGCAGCTCCTTCACTTTGACCCTGCACTGCAATGTGCCCCGGTCATGGCCCCTTTCTGTCATGCATCGTGAAATTTGTCCATAGGTTTCATAATTCCTACAGCTGGAGTGCAGCTGGGACTGGACAGCTTCCTATCCCCAAATGCTGATGAGGTCCAGCAGCTCAGCATTGCTCCAAGCGGGGTATCGCCTGGTGCGTGGAGCAGGCATAGTCACCTGGAAAGATGCGCTGAGAGCACTGCACGTGTCACCGAACAAACAGGAAGGGGACTTTCAAAATTCCCAAGGAATTTAAGGGGTGGGACTCACGATTAGTCACCTGAGGGCAGGGCAGTAGAGTTCAAACCGATGACCAGAGAAGTGAAAATTGGCATTGTGGGATACCTCCCGGAGGCCAGTTGCAGCGTTGTAATCGACCAGGGTGTCTACACTGGCACCGCGGCACTGTAGCCCTGTCGAAGAAAGCTGTATGCCTCTCGTTAGGGTGGTTTTCTGACAGCACTGCAACTGCGCAGTTTCTGTGCACTAAGTGGCTTGGCAGTGTGTGTACACCCAGGGAGTTACAACACAGAAAAAACTGCTTTACTGTGGAGAAACTTGCCAGTGTAGACAAGGCCTGTTTTAAATCAAACCAAGAATCTGAAAATGGTGCGCTAGCAAACAGGCTCATCCAAGTCACTGAGACAACAGTGAGTCATCAAATGATCTTTTATGTTCAAGTTTATTTGGTAGTAGAGTAGCGATACTGTTCTCTTTATGCTGCTTTCTGTCTTAATCAGTATGGTATGACAGGTGAGAAAATAAAATCCTCTTCTCCATGCAAAAATTCTGCTTCTTCGAAAGAGGGGGGCATGCATGAGACACAAATCTTGGAAAGGGGGCACCACAAAAAAAAAAAAAAAAAGGTTTGGGAACCTCTGCTTTAGAGAACACATGATTTTTTTTTTTTTAAAGAGCCACAAGAGGCAAATGAAGGAAAAGCTATGAGGATTTTCTGCATTCATTAAAGCTAGAACATTGTTTTTGAGGTAATTGCCCTTGACTTACAGGTCTTTGAATCTGACAAGGAAAGAGAATGGCATTGAATTTTGATTATTCAGAATTCCATTATCCTAACGTCATAGTCCAAGGGGCACAGTTTTGCTTCTTCAAGTCACCATCAAATCTAGCAACACGTACAACTTATTATGCTCCCCACTGAAGAGGGATGGAGGGGAGGGAGAGTACTTAATTATTTATAATGCCTTTTAAATGATTGGCTAATACAGGGAAAATACAGAAAAATAGTCCACACATGCTATAATGGAAAGCTGATACTGTAACTGAACCCTATAGATTGATTACTATTATTTTGGGGAGTGAAGAAAGAACTGATTGCTGCCACCCTTCTCACTGCTGCTGCTGCCACTCTGTCACCAGACCTTGTTTCTCTGCTATGGGCAAACCACATGGGAATATTGGGAGTCTAGCAGCCTATATGGCTCACCAGGACATGTCCAGGTATAGAATCGGAATGTACATACTCCTGGATACTTCTCATCCTCTGGGTGCCTATATATATATAAATAAATGTGTCTCTGTGTTCTTTCTCTTCCTTTATTCTCTCCCCAAATGACAGTTGCCTAACATGGCACCTGCCTAATTTTGGGCAAACTTTTGAGCTAAAATAGGATGCATTTCAACAGACAATTGGAACAAAAATATGTGTCCTTCCAAATTAAAATTTCAAGATTCTAAAACTGTATGAAGTGGTTTGTTAAAAATGTCAGAAATCTTTTTGGGACCAGTTTTCCCAGCTGCCCCGGATTGCTTGAACACAGGTCATTTAGGCCTTGTCTACATGAGAAAGTTACATCGGTTTAAGTGAAGTTATGATTTTAAAGCAATTGAGTTCAATTGGTGTAGAAGTCAATGTGGACAATTCTTTTGGTTTGAACCAGGTTTATATTGGTTTAGTTTATGTTGATTAGGAATTGGTTTAAGCTACACCAAAATAAGTGTATACACAAAGGAGTTGGCATCAGTTAAACTCAATTGATTTAAAAAAAAGAGCAACTTTCTCATCTGGACAAACATTATGTGTACATCATAATACTTAAGGAATCTTAAATATTCTTATTTTGCAGAGCAATGTCACATGAAACATTGTTGCTTGGCCAAAGAAAAGAGGATAATTTGAGAAGCAGGAATTAAAATTCAGGTAAAGGAAGATGGGTATAAATATATAGGCTTTGTCTTCGTAGAAAAAAAAGCTGTATTCTTAACTCATGTTAGCTAACATGGAATAATTAACGCACAAGTTACAGGTCAAGGTAAACCCTTGGCTCCCCCATAGTCTTTGTTTCCACCTGCTAATACATGTGAAAGCTACAAACTGTCCCACCTTCACTAGGATTTTACCTCCTGTTAGTTACCACATGTTAGCTAACAGAAGTTAAGAACACACAGTTTTGCCTAAAAAAACTTTTACCAAATGTAGATATGTTATTTCATGGGGAGGGGGGAATAGCTGTGGGATTCACAGTAAATATAGAAACACTGTTTTCTAACCACCTGCTTTACAGTCATGAAATGGTTTGTGGCTTAGTGTGCTGATTGTACTGAATCAAAGCTTTATCAAAACAGAAAACAGTATGAGGGAAGACAGGAGACCAGAGCGCAAAGCCACTTAGCCCACTGGAAGCCTTTTATGTGACAATCTGCAGTTGTTGAAGCCACTGCAGGTGGGACACTCCAAGCAGCCATCTGTTACCTGTAGAAGAGTACCTTTCACAGCTGGAGTTTTCCACCCTGCCCAGATAATTATGTGCTGTGGTAGGGCCCTGCATGCTGATTCCACTGCTGGAAGGGGCTGGCTACAAGAGAGAAGATAAAATGATTTTTAGTCTGTGACAAACTGAGAGTCATTCTGTGATGCTTTCATGTGAACAGCAGTGAAGAAGCATTCAGTTGTGCTGCATCCTTTAAATAAAGAGTCAGTGTGCCATGCAATGTACTAGACTTAAATCGTGAGGCCAGGCCATTGTATTATGTGGCCCAGTGGCATAGAATTCAGCAGCAAAATGCTAATTTGGTGGCAATATGAAGGGAGTCTGAAATTGTTCCAATTGCATTGAAAAGGTTGTAAAAATGGAGCATGACGTGAGAATAGAAAACTAAAGCATATTGTTTAATTGCAGTGCAGCTAAGGAATACAACTCCTATAGGGTTTAAAAGCTCCAAAGGAGAGAACCTTTCCTTGAATTGTGTTTGTGTATGTAGGGAGTGGAAATGGAATAGCATAACAGAAAGAAGGGTCAACCTGAAGTACTGCTTCATGGGATCATAGGCTTGTAGAAGGCGGTGGTTGCTATCTGTAGCTCCTAAACTGCACAGGAGTGAAGCTCTATTCCTACAAACTTTGGGAAATCTGCATGGCAGCCACCTTCCCTCACTTGCTGCACAGTTCCTAAACCATTCACCCTTTTCAGCTCCTGTGACTGATATGGGGTGGGACAGTCACTCTCATCACGGCTGCTGTCCTTATTGTCCCAGATTCCAGATTCCCTTCTAACACTAGCCCTTATATGGGCAACAGCTTGAGAGTTGTCTCCCACTGGAGGGAAACACAATAAAAACCACAGACACAGAGAAGGCAGATATCATGGTGGGTAAAGTAGATGAGGAGTTGGAAGATGGCAGGAAGCTGGTTGTTTTGGTGGATTTATGTCAACTTGCCCAAAAAGTAAACCCTCAAGCTTTGACATAAACCAATTTCTAAATATTGGGTATTAGGAAGAAATCTTCTTTGGGAATATTTTATCCCATAACTGCCTACTGCAAGGTTTCTTCCTTTGGTACTGACCAGTATTAGAGACTAGACTAGACTAGACTTGACTAGATGGGCCACTGCTCTGATTCTACAGGGCTTTTTGCAAGCTCAAAAAGATTTGAGTTCAGGATTGGTTCTTCAAGTGATATTAAATAAACTGCTCCAAATAAGAAATACTATATCTAGGAAAGGGGCCACCCATACACTGTCCATGATGATGTTCTGAATTATATGCCATTTACACTCATATCCTATGAAGCTAAAAAAAGAAATAACACTAGAGTAATTCTAGAGGTCACATTATTTAAAGCTGAGTGAATAATTGCTTTTTTTGATTCAGTGACTGAACTGAATAATTTCCCCAAGACCACCACCACCACCAAAAAAAAAAAATCATTTTGGGTCAACATAAAATGGATTTTTTTTCATATTTTCTCTCCAGAACAAACAAAAAAAATAATAAATTTGGGTCAAAAATGTTTTGTTCAATCTTAAATGATTTTTTCCCATTTATTTTTTTTCATTTCATGTCGTTTTTGGATAGTTTTTATCCTTTTTCTTTTTTTAAATGGAATCTAGCTAAATTTTGAAACCAAATGTCATTTTGAAATGAAAAATCAAAGCATTTTGTCATTTTTTCAACACTTTTTGGAGGGGGGCTGAAACTCTTTAATTCAACTCAAATTCGCAAATAGTTTCAGTCAACTCAAAACTGCATTTTTCAACAAATGAACTATTTGTTCAAAAAACTTCACCCAACTTTAACATTATTTGGTGGACAAGGGAAACTCTGTTTCTGAAAAATTAATCTTGATCTTAAAATACAAGTGTTATTACATAACATGGAGCTTTATTATTAATGGAATTTTTAATACACTGTTGATGAGGCTTTCAGACAAACTAATATGACAGCTTATGAAAATATGAGATGTGAAAATGATGAAGAATCTTCTTACTAAATAATCTTGGCACATAGTTGGAGATTTAATTTAGGAATATTTGAAGAATGTTTCTAGTTGTATATTTTTCATATGGTTACAACATTTATAGGATTAATCCTTACTCATGCATTGCTAGAAGCATTTTATTAACAGCAGCAGAAACACATATTGGACTAGTCATGAAGCGCACCCACATCACTGACCTTTGTTTATCTCATAATTATCACTCTCCTTTTGGAGCCACTTATCCCCAATAGACTAATATGGCTACACTGCTGAAAAATGCTTATCTCTAGGAAAATCATTAGACAATTATTCCTATTTCAGACCTCAAGGTCAGGCAGCATTTACTGATTTTGATATCATAGATGATTTAATAATCTGTCAGATGGTGAAATATGTTGTGGTAGGGAGCTTGTTTCATCTGCAAATCCCTGCTATTTACAGCTATCAAAACACATAATTAGAAGCAAAAGACCTGAGATGCAAGCCAACAAATATATCCATTATTCATTAACTGTTTTTTTTTGTTTTTCTTCTGCTAGAATCCTAAAAACCTCCCTTTCTTTAGAAGATGGCCAGAAGTATGCATTTAGATTAGTTTATTAACAAGATCATTAATCAGGTATCAGTGTTTCAAGACACTTTGTTGATCAGCAATTCTTTTTTTTTTTTTAATTACAAGCCTGTAGGATGATGTTGAACTGAACTTCAAACATCTGATGCATTAACCAATTTCTTTAGTTATATCAGCTTAGTCAGTTGCATGGAGTATGTGGCTCTTGATCAAGATTTCACAAGAGTTTGAATATTACCAATAGATTTTGCAATAGATTTCTTTATTCTCTTATGAAAATTCAATGAAATTACCAAGAACAAAATCAAAATTAAACAAATCGACTCAGGGTGGAAAATTGGGGATCAAGAAATGATGGGTCCAATTCAATACTCCTTAAGCAAGAAAATCTCCAACTGATGTCACTGGCCTCTATGCAGATTTATAAAACAATGTCATAATAAAGCCTAATCTATAACACTGCTCTACAGCCAAAATGCTTCTGAAATAAATGTAGTCAAACTTTACTAATTCTGGGTCACTGAGAACGAAAATGATGCTTAAAATTGTTGATTGGCTCTAGTTTTCAAGATATGCTATTGGGTCAGTATATGACCCTTGACTTGGGAATGGCGGAGGATAAGTGAGTTATAAAGGGAAGGGATCTCAATTTAAACCAGAAATGACTAAAATACATCTTTGACTGGATCTATGAATAAATCTATGACTGGGTTTGAACAGTACTTGCTTTTTAGGCAAAACAATGAATGATGCAATCTGAAGCTGGTATTGCATCATACATGATATGAATTGCATCATGTTATTCCTAGAAGTCATGGATGATGCAATCATAACGAAGCTTACATCACTCTGCTGAACAAATTGCCCTATATCAGCTCTAGAAATCATACAGTGTCGTGCTCTCTTATTTGTCAGTGTTTGATTTTGCAAAGGGACACATTTCTGTTTAGCCAAAGTGAGCAGAGATGCCTAGTACTTGTGTGAACAGTGCAGATAAGTTCTGCTATGTTTGTGGTGAAGTGACTTTTGCATCACAAAAGCACAGTATAACCACTATGGTTAAGAAAGTCTATCACCATTATTTTGGCTGCAAAACTGGAGATCAGGACAAGAGGTGGGCCCCACACATATGCTGCAACACTTGTGCAACAAATCTTCGCCAGTGGTTGAACAGGAAAAGGAAATCTATGCCTTTTGCAGTGCCAATGATTTGGAGAGAGCCAACAGATCATACCAGCAATTGTTACTTCTGCATGGTGCCTCCAGTTGGGAAAGGTGTGTCAAAGAAGAAAAAGTGGACTGTGCATTATCCAAACATTCCATCAGCTATACGCCCAGTACCCCCACGGAGTAGATTTGGAACTACCCAAGAGTAAGGCAGAGCTGTTGGGCTCCAGACTACAGCAGTGGAATCTCCTGGCAGGTGATGTTAGGGTTTCCATGTTCTGTGACCATCAAAAGGATCTTGTCCCATTCTTCTTCATGGAAGGTGATCTTGTAGCCTGCAACAACATCGATGGTGTGATGGCAGCCCTCAACATTGTTCACGATCTAGATGAGTGGAGACTGTTCATTGATTCATCGAAGACGAGTCTTAAAAGCTGTTTTACTGCATAATGGCAATGTTTTGCCATCAATTCCAGTTGGTCATGCAGTCCATATGAAGGAAACCTATGACAACATGAAACAACTTTTGAGGTGCATAAACTATGACCAACATCAGTGGCAGCTTTCTGGCGATTTGAAGGTTGTTGCTCTCTTGCTTGGTCTGCAGACTAGATACACAAAGTACTGCTGTTTTCTCTGCGAATGGGATAGTCGTGCAAGAGATTTCCACTACTTCAAGAAAGATTGGCCACTCCGACAGTCATTGGAGCCTGGGAGGAAAAGTGTTCAGCATCCACCACTTGTTGAATCAAGGAAGATTTTGTTACCACCCTTACACATCAAGCTGGGTCTGATGAAGAACTTTGTCAAGGCCATTGACAAAACACAAGCAGCTTTCAAGTACCTCCGTGGAAAATTTCCATGGTTAAGTGAAGCTAAGATAAAGGAAGGTGTCTTTGTTGGTCCTCAGATTCATGAACTTCTTCGAATGATGCATTTGACCATGCACTGCGTGGCAAGGAAAAGACGGCCTGGAAAGCCTTCCAGTTAGTGGCAATAAATTTTCTCGGAAACAACAAGGCAGACAACTACAGGTTGTTGGTGGAAAACCTCCTCAAGGCATACAAAAGCCTTGGTTGCAATATGTCACTAAAGATACATTTTTTGCACTCTCATCTAGATTTTTTTCCACCGAACTGCGGAGCAGTGAGCGACGAGCACGGCGAGTGATTTCACCAGGACATTGCAACAACGGAGAAACGCTATCAGGGCAAATGGAGCCCATCAATGCTTGCAGACTATTGCTGGACAGTGACAAGAGATGCTCCATTTAATGAATACAAGAGACAAGCCAAGAAGTGCCGAGTAGACACTGAATAGGATTAAACTATGTACATAATAGTTTTTTGCCTTTTGTTTCATAATAAATTTTATTTATATAACCCTTTTGCTGATTTTTAAAGTGTTACATAAACAGGACAGGTGAAATATTATCATGTAAAGCAACCATAAACACATGAAAAGACCTAGGTTTACAATTTATGATTAAAACTCTACTATCTACACAATATACATAGACATAAAATGTAAAAACTTAAATATCTTAGAAACAGTAGCCAATCAGTTGTTTTAATTGTCATATTTGAATTCAGCACATCAAAATACATAATAAATAGCACATTTTATCTCTGAAGCAGACGACTTCTTAAAAATTGTAGACCAGTGTAATTAAACTGCTTGAAAAGGTGAAAGAGAAAATAAAGAAGGGAGTGAAAGCAGAATTATCCAGTGGGCAGGGTTTGACATCCAACTTGTTTGAGTTTCTGGTTCAAAATGCATATTGTGCCGGAGGTGCTGTAGTATGGACCCTGGGATTATCCTTCCCCCAGGAAATGTTTCTACATGCAATCTGGTGCATTCCCAAAGCAAATCATTTGATTTTCCTAAAACACTTTTTGATCAGAGGATAAAAATCATCTTGGTAGGGATCTGCTAAAAAAACTCCCTGACAAGGCACAGGAACAAATCTGTACAGACACATGCCTAGAACCCCGACCAGGGGTATTCTATTTGCTACCCAAGATCCATAAACCTGGAAATCCTGGACGCCCCATCATCTCATGCATTTTCACCCTAACATCAGGTTTGTCTGGTTATGTGGACTCTCTCCTCAGACCCTACGCTACCAGCACTCCCAGCTATCTTCGAGACACCACTGACTTCCTGAGGAAACTACAATCCATCTGTGATCTTCCAGAAAACACCATCCTGGCCACTATGGACGTAGAAGCCCTCTACACCAATATTCCACACAAAGATGGACTACAAGCTATCAGGAACAGTATCCCCGATAATGTCACAGCTAACCTGGTGGCTGAACTTTGTGACTTTGTCCTCACCCACAACTATTTCACATTTGGGGACAATATATACCTTCAAGTCAGCGGCACTGCTATGGGTACCCGCATGGCCCCACAGTATGCCAACATTTTTATGGCTGACTTAGAACAACGCTTCCTTAGCTCTCGTCCCCTAACGCCCCTACTCTACTTGCGCTATATTGATGACATCTTCATCATCTGGACCCATGGAAAAGAAGCCCTTGAGGAATTCCACCATGATTTCAATAATTTCCATCCCACCATCAACCTCAGCCTAGATCAATCCACACAAGCGGTCCATTTCCTGGACACTACTGTGCTAATAAGCGATGGTCACATAAATACCACTCTATACCGGAAACCTACTGACCGCTAAACTTACCTACATGCCTCCAGCTTCCATCCAGGACACACCACACGATCCATTGTCTACAGCCAAGCTCTAAGATATAACCGCATTTGCTCCAATCCCTCAGATAGAGACAAGCACCTACAAGATCTCTATCAAGCATTTTTAAAACTACAATACCCACCTGCTGAAGTGAAAAAAACAGATTGACAGAGCCAGACTAGTACCCAGACCTCCTACAAGACAGGCCCAACAAAGAAAATAACAGAACACCACTAGCTGTCACCTTCAGCCCCCAACTAAAACCTCTCCAGCGCATCATCAGAGATCTACAACCTATCCTGAAAGATGATCCTTTACTCTCACAGATCTTGGGAGACAGACCTGTCCTCGCTTACAGACAACCCCCCAACCTAAAGCAAATACTCACCAGCAACCACACACCACACAACAAAAACACTGACTCAGGAACCTATCCTTGTAACAAAGCCCGATGCCAACTCTGTCCACATATCTATTCAAGTGACATCATCATAGGACCTAATCACATCAGCCATACCATCAGGGGCTCGTTCACCTGCACATCTACCAATGTGATATATGCCATCATGTGCCAGCAATGCCCCTCTGCCATGTACGTTGGCCAAACCGGACAGTCTCTACGCAAAAGAATTAATGGACACAAATCTGACATCAGTAATCATAATACTCAAAAACCAGTGGGAGAACACTTTAACCTGTCTGGCCATTC